>NC_063437.1:21391135-21647102 GCF_020379485.1 Brassica napus | reverse complement strand
ATGTACTTAAAATATGATGAAGTTCAAAGAGGTTTGGAACCTTTGTTGTCTCGTTTCTCTAGGAAATCAATTTATAGTGTTAGTCCAATGATTTTGGAGTATTTCCAGTTTTGCTAAATTAATTGATAAAAATTAGAACGATGTCCATGTACCATGAAAAGGAGTCATATATTAATACAAATGTATAATGTGGTTATAATTTTAAAACGAATTAAAAGATTATAGACTTCATATATAGAGCATTTACCGAAAACTCACTATTTTCGTAGGGGGGTACACATAGATTTTGAGAAAAAATTCAAAAAAATTTGAGAATTACTGTTTTAATACATATTTGAATCATGTAATAAAATATGATGAAGTTCAAAGAGGTTTGGAACTTTTGTTGTCTCCGTTTCTCTAAGGAATATCAATTTTATAGTGGTTAGTCCAATGATTTTGGGAGTATTTCCAGTTTTGCTAAATTAATTGATAAAAAATTAGAACGATGTCCATGTACCATGAAAAAGAGTTTATCATATATTAATACAAATGTATAATGTGGTTATAAGTTTTAAAACGAATTAAAAGATTATAGACTTCATATATAGAGCATTTACCGAAAACTCACTATTTTCGTAGGGGGGTACACATAGATTTTGAGAAAAAATCAAAAAAATTGAAAATGCTGTTTTAATACATATTTAAATCATGTAATAAAATATGATGAAGTTCAAAGAGGTTTGGAACTTTTGTTGTCTCGTTTCTCTAGGGAATATAATTTTATAGTGGTTAGTCTAATGATTTAGGGGAGTATTGCAGTTTTGCTATTAATTGATTAAAAAAATTAGAACGATGTCCATGTACCATGAAAAAAAGAGTTTATCATATATAATACAAATGTATAATGTGGTTATAAATTTTAAAAACGAATTAAAAGATTATAGGCTTCATATATAGAGCATTTACCGAAAACTCATATTTCGTAGGGGGGTACACATAGATTTTGAGAAAAATTCAAAATTTGAGAATACTGTTTTAATACATATTTGAATCATGTAATAAAATATGATGAAGTTCAAAGAGGTTTGGAACCTTTGTTGTCTCCGTTTACTAAGGAATATCAATTTTATAGTGGTTAGTCCAACACCCACCATTGGACCAATTAAATTATTTAAATTAATATTAATGTATAATTACAAAAACCATAAAAGATATAGACTTCATACTAGAGCATTACCAACTTATAATAGGTTTACAATGGATAAAAAGATTAAAACTTCATGTTTTTCATCATTTTTTTTTTTTTGTTTTTTTTTTTTTGGGGGGTTTTACATTCTTTTTTGAAAAAAAAAAAAAACAAAAAGACAAACATAAAAACATAATAAAATAAAAAAATCAAAAAATAAAGACAACCCAACTTAGGGGGGGGGGGGGAATAGTAAGGTTGGGATAATGGTTTTTTTTTTTTTTTTTTTTTTTTTTTTTCTGGGAGGGAACGATTGGATGTACATGTATGTGGTTGTCATTTAACAAATTAATTGATGGTTAGTGTGGTTGGGGTATTGTTTTGAAATGTATGGGGTTTATCGTTAGAGGATTATGGTCTTTTGTTATTTTCGTGGGGGGGTACACATAGATTTTGAGAAAATTCAAAAATTTGGAAATTTTAATAATACATTTGAATCATGTAATAATATGATGAAGTTGAGGGTTGGAACCTTGGGTGTGTTTTCTTTTTATTTTTTTTTAGTGGTTAGTCCAATGATTTTGGGAGTATTTCCAGTTTTGCTAAATTAATTGATAAAAAATTAGAACGATGTCCATGTACCATGAAAAGGAGTTTATCATATATTAATACAAATGTATAATGTGGTTATAAATTTTAAAACGAATTAAAAGATTATAGACTTCATATATAGAGCATTTACCGAAAACTCACTATTTTCGTAGGGGGGTACACATAGATTTTGAGAAAAAATTCAAAAAATTGAAAATACTGTTTTAATACATATTTGAATCATGTAATAAATATGATGAAGTTCAAAGAGGTTTGGAACTTTTGTTGTCTCCGTTTCTCTAGGGAATAATAATTTTATAGTGGTTAGTCTAATGATTTAGGGAGTATTTGCAGTTTTGCTAAATTAATGGATAAAAAATTAGAACGATGTCCATGTACCATGAAAAAGAGTTTATTATATATTAATACAAATTTATAATGTGGTTATAAATTTTAAAACGAATTAAAAGATTATAGGCTTCATATATAGAGCATTTACCGAAAACTCACTATTTTCGTAGGGGGGTACACATAGATTTTGAGAAAAAATCAAAAAAATTGAAAATGCTGTTTTAATACATATTTAAATCATGTAATAAAATATGATGAAGTTCAAAGAGGTTTGGAACTTTTGTTGTCTCCGTTTCTCTAGGGAATAGTAATTTTATAGTGGTTAGTTTAATGATTTAGGGAGTATTTGCAGTTTTGCTAAATTAATGGATAAAAAATTAGAATGATGTCCATGTACCATGAAAAGGAGTTTATCATATATTAATACAATGTATAATGTGGTTAAAATTTTAAAACGAATTAAATTAAAAGATTATATTCATAATAGAGCATTTACCGAAAACTCACTATTTTCGTAGGGGGGTACACATAGATTTTGAGAAAAATTCAAAAAATTTGAGAATACTGTTTTAATACATATTTGAATCATGTAATAAAAATGATGAAGTTCAAAGAGGTTTGGAACCATTGTTGTCTCCGTTTTTCTAAGGAATATCAATTTTATAGTGGTTAGTCCAATGATTTTGGGAGTATTACAGTTTTGCTAAATTAATTGATAAAAAATTAGAACGATGTCCATGTACCATGAAAAGGAGTTTATCATATATTAATACAAATGTATAATGTGGTTATAAAATTTAAAACGAATTAAAAGATTATAGACTTCATATATAGAGCATTTACCGAAAACTCACTATTTTCGTAGGGGGGTACACATAGATTTTGAGAAAAATTCAAAAAATTGAAAATACTGTTTTAATACATATTTGAATCATGTAATAAAATATGATGAAGTTCAAAGAGGTTGGAACTTTGTTGTCTCCGTTTTCTAGGGAATAGCAATTTTATAGTGGTTAGTCTAATGATTTAGGGAGTATTTGCAGTTTTGCTAAATTAATGGATAAAAAATTAGAACGATGTCCATGTACCATGAAAGGAGTTTATCATATATTAATACAAATGTATAATGTGGTTATAAATTTAAAACGAATTAAAAGATTATAGGCTTCATATATAGAGCATTTACCGAAAACTCACTATTTTCGTAGGGGGGTACACATAGATTTTGAGAAAAATCAAAAAATTTGAGAATACTGTTTTAATACATATTTGAATCATGTAATAAAATATGATGAAGTTCAAAGAGGTTTGGAACCTTTGTTGTCTCCGTTTCTCTAAGGAATATCAATTTTATAGTGGTTAGTCCAATGATTTTGGGAGTATTTACAGTTTTGCTAAATTAATTGATAAAAAATTAGAACGATGTCCATGTACCATGAAAGGAGTTTATCATATATTAATACAAATGTATAATGTGGTTATAAATTTTAAAACGAATTAAAAGATTATAGGCTTCATATATAGAGCATTTACCGAAAACTCACTATTTTCGTAGGGGGGTACACATAGATTTTGAGAAAAATTCAAAAAATTGAAAATACTGTTTTAATACATATTTGAATCATGTATAAAATATGATGAAGTTCAAAGAGGTTTGGAACTTTTGTTGTCTCCGTTTCTCTAGGGAATAGTATTTTATAGTGGTTAGTCTAATGATTTAGGGAGTATTTGCAAGTTTTGCTAAATTAATGGATAAAAATTAGAACGATGTCCATGTACCATGGAAAGGAGTTTATCATATATTAATACAAATGTATAATGTGGTTATAAATTTTAAACGAATTAAAAGATTATAGGCTTCATATATAGAGCATTTACCGAAAACTCACTATTTTCGTAGGGGGTACACATAGATTTTGAGAAAAAATCAAAAAAATTGAAAATACTGTTTTAATACATATTTGAATCATGTAATAAAATATGATGAAGTTCAAAGAGGTTTGGAACTTTTGTTGTCTCCATTTCTCTAGGGAATAGTAATTTTATAGTGGTTAGTCCAATGATTTTGAGAGTATTTACAGTTTTGCTAAATTAATTGATAAAAAATTAGAACGATGTCCATGTACCATGAAAAGGAGTTTATCATATATTAATACAAATGTATAATGTGGTTATAAATTTTAAAACGAATTAAAAGATTATAGACTTCATATATAGAGCATTTACCGAAAATTCACTATTTTCGTAGGGGGGTACACATAGATTTTGAGAAAAAATCAAAAAATTGAAAATACTGTTTTAATACATATTTGAATCATGTAATAAAATATGATGAAGTTCAAAGAGGTTTGGAACCTTTGTTGTCTCCGTTTCTCTAAGGAATATCAATTTTATAGTGGTTAGTCCAATGATTTTGGGAGTATTTACAGTTTTGCTAAATTAATTGATAAAAAATTAGAACGATGTCCATGTACCATGAAAAAGAGTTTATCATATATTAATACAAATGTATAATGTGGTTATAAATTTTAAAACGAATTAAAAGATTATAGACTTCATATATAGAGCATTTACCGATAACTCACTATTTTCGTAGGGGTTACACATAGATTTTGAAAAAAATTCAAAAAATTGAAAATACTGTTTTAATACATATTTGAATCATGTAATAAAATATGATGAAGTTCAAAGAGGTTTTGAACCTTTGTTGTCTCCGTTTCTCTAGGGAATAGCAATTTTATAGTGTTTAGTCTAATGATTTAGGGATTATTTGCAGTTTTGCTAAATTAATTGATAAAAAATTAGAACGATTTACATGTACCATGAAAAGGAGTTTATCATAATTAATACAATTGTATAATGTGATAATAAATTTTAAAACAAATTAAAAGATTATATGCTTCATATATGTATCATTTACCGAAAATTCACTATTTTCGTAGGGGGGTACACATAGATTTTGAGAAAAATTCAAAAAATTTGACAATACTGTTTTAATGCATAGTTGAATCATGTAATAACATATGATGAATTTCAAAGAGGTTTGGAATCTTTGTTGTCTCCGTTTCCCTAGGGAATATCAATTTTATAGTGGTTAGTCCAATGATTTATTGAGTATTTGCAGTTTTGCTAAATTAATGGATAAAAAAACTAGAACGATGTCCATGTACCATGAAAAGAAGTTTATCATACATTAATACAAAGGTATAATTTTGTTTTAAATTTTAAAACAAATTTAAAGATTATAGGCTTCATATATTGAGCATTTACCGAAAACTCATTATTTTCATAGGGGGGGTTAACCTATAGATTTTGAGAAAAAATTCAAAAAAATGAAAATTCTATTTTAATGCTATTTTAATGTATAGTTGCATCCCTCGCTAACATATGATGAAGGTCAAAGAGGTTTGGAACCTTTGTTGTATCCGTTTTTCTAGGGAATAGCGATTTAGTAGTGGTTAGTCAACACTTTTAGGGAGTATTATGAAGTTTTACTAAATTAATTGACGAAAAATTTAAATGGTGCCCATGTACCATGAAAGAGAGTTTAATATACATTAATACAAATGAAGAATATGTTTAGAAATTTTAAAACAACACTAAAGATCATATGCTTCAGTATATAGAGCATTTACCGAAAAATTCAATATTTTCGTAGGGGTTGTTAACCCATAGATTTTGAAAAAAAATTCAAAAAAATGAAAATTCTATTTTAATGCATAGTTTCATCCTTCACTAACATATGATAAAGGTCTAAGAGGTTTGGAACCTTTGTTGTCTCCTTTTTTCTAGAGAATAGTGATTTTATAGTGGTTAGTCAACCAATTTAGGGAGTATTATGAAGTTTTACTAAATTTTATTTACGAAAAATTTAAACGATGCCCATGTACCATGAAATAGAGTTTAATATACATTAATACAAATATAGAATGTGTTTAGAAATATTAAAAAAATAGTAAAGATCATAGGCTTGAGTACATAGAGCATTTACCGAAAAATTAAATATTTCGTAGGGGTTAACCCATATATTTTGAGAAAAATTCGAAAAAATGAAAATTCTATTTTAATGCATAGTTGCATCCCTCGCTAACATATGATGAAGGTCAAAGAGGTTTGGAACTTTTGTTGTCTCCGTTATTCTAGAGAATAGCGATTTATAGTGGTTAATCAACCAATTTAGGAAGTATTATAAGGTAGATTTACAAAAAAAAAAAAGAAGTATTATGAAGTTTTACTAAATTAATTGACGAAAAATTTAAACGATGCCCATGTACCATGAAATAAAGTTTAATATACATTAATACAAATGCAGAATCTGTTTAGAAATTTTAAAGCAACAATAAAGATCATATGCTTCAGTATATAGAGCATTTACCAAAAATTTTAATATTTTCGTAGGGGTTAAACCCATAGATTTTGAGAAAAATTTTAAAAAATGAAAATTCTATTTTAAGGCATAGTTGCATCCTTCACTAACATATGATGAAGGTCAAAGAGGTTTGGAACCTTTGTTGTCTCCGTTTTTCTAGAGAATAGCGATTTTATGGTGGTTAGTCAACCAATTTAGGGAGTATTATGAAATTTTACTAAATTAACTGAAAGAAAATTTAAACGATGCCCATGTACCATGAAAGAGAGTTTAATATACATTAATACAAATGCAGAATATGTTTAGAAATTTTAAAACAACACTAAAGATCATATGCTTCAGTATATAGAGCATTTACCGAAAAATTAAATATTTTGTAGGGTTTAACCCATAGATTTTGAGAAAATTTCAAAAAAATGAAAATTCTATTTTAATGCATAGTTGCATCATTCACTAACATATGATGAAGGTCAAAGAGGTTTGGAACCTTTGTTGTCTCCGTATTTATAGAGAATAGTGATTTTATTGTGGTTAGTCAACCAATTTAGGGCGTATTATAAAGTTTTACTAAATTAATTGACGAAAAATTTAAACGATGCCCATGTACCATGAAAGAGAGTTTAATATACATTAATAAAAATGTAGAATATGTTTATAAATTTTAAAACAACACTAAAGATCATATGCTTCAGTATATAGCGCATTTACCGAAAAATTCAATATTTTCGTAGGGGTTGTTAACCCATAAAAAATCAAAAAAATGAAAATTATATTTTAATGCATAGTTGCATCATTCACTAACATATGATGCAGGTCAAAGAGGTTTGGAACCTTTGTTGTCTCCGTTTTTCTAAAGAGTAGTGAGTTTATAGTGGTTAGTCAACCAATTTAGAGATTATTATGAAGTTTTACTAAATTAATTGACAAAAAATTTAAACGACGTCCATGTACCATGAAATAGAGTTTAATATACACTAATGCAAATGCAGAATGTGTTTAGAAATTTTAAAACAACACTAAATCTCATATGCTTCAGTATATAGAGTATTTATCGAAAAATTAAATATTTCGTAGGGGTTAACCCATAGATTTTGAGATAAATTCAAAAACTTGAAAATTTTATTTTAATGCATAGTTGCATCCTTCACTAACATATGATGAAGGTCAAAGAGGTTTGAAACCTTTGTTGTCTCCGTTTTTCTAGAGAAATGCGATTTTATAGTGGTTAGTCAACCAATTTAGGAAGTATTATAAAGTTTTACTAAATTAATTGACAAAAAATTTAAACGATGCCCATATACCATGAAATAGGGTTTAATATAAATTAATACAAATGCAGAATGTGTTTAGAAATTTTAAAACAACACCAAAGATCATATGCTTCAGTATATAGAGCATTTACCGAAAAAATCAATATTTTCGTAGGGGACCCATAGATTTTGAGAAAAATTTTAGAAATGAAAATTCTATTTTCATGCATAGTTGCATCCTTCACTAACATATGATGAAGGTCAAAGAGGTTTGGAACCTTTGTTGTCTCCGTTTTTCTAGAGAATAGCGATTTTATAGTGGTTAGTCAACCAATTTAGGGAGTATTATAAAGTTTTAATAAATTAATTGATGAAAAATTTAAACGATGCCCATGTACTATGAAAAAGAGTTTAATATACATTAATACAAATATAGAATGTGTTTAGAAATATTTAAAAACCAGTAAAGATCATAGGCTTCAGTATATAGAGCATTAACAGAAAAATTAAATATTTCGTAGGGGTTAACCCATAGATTTCGAGAAAAATTCAAAAAAATGAAAAATTCTATTTTAATGCATAGTTGCATCCCTCACTAACATATGATGAAGGTCAAAGAGGTTTGGAACCTTTGTTGTCTCCGTTTTTCTAGAGAATAGCGATTTTATAGTGGTTAGTCAACCAATTTAGGGAGTATTATGAAGTTTTACTAAATTAATTGACGAAAAATTTAAACGATGCCCATGTACCATTAAAGAGAGTTTAATATACATTAAAACAAATGCAGAATGTGTTACAAAATTAAAAACAACACTAAAGATCATATGCTTCAGTATATAGAGCATTTACCAAAAAAATCAATATTTTCGTAGGGGTTACCCATAGATATTGAGAAAAATTCAAAAAAATAAAAATTATATTTTAATGCATAGTTTCATCCTTCACTAACAAATGATGAAGGTCAAAGAGGTTTAGAACATTTGTTGTCTCCGTTTTTCTAAAGAATATATAGTGGTTAGTCAACCAATTTAGGGAGTATTATGAAGTTTTACTAAATTAATTGACAGAAAATTTAAACGACGTCCATGTACCATGAAATAGAGTTTAATATACGCTAATACAAATGCAGAATGTGTTTAGAAATTTTAAAACAACACTAAATATCATATGCTTCAGTATATATAGAGCATTTACCGAAAAATTAAATATTTCGCAGGGTTAACCCATAGATTTTGAGAAAAATTCAAAAAATTGAAAATTCTATTTTAATGCATAGTTGCATCCTTCACTAACATATGATGAAGGTCAAAGAGGTTTGGAACCTTTGTTGTCTCCGTTTTTCTAGAGAATAGCGATTTTATAGTGGTTAGTCAACCAATTTAGGGAGTATTATGAAGTTTTACTAAATTAATTGACAAAAAATTTAAACGACACTCATGTACCATGAAATAGAGTTTAATATACATTAATACAAATGCAGAATGTGTTTAGAAATTTTAAAACAACACTAAAGATCATATGCTTCAGTATATAGAGCATTTACCGAAAAATTCAATATTTTCGTAGGGATTAACCCATAGATTTTGAGAAAAAAATTTAAAAATGAAAATTCTATTTTAATGCATGATTGCATCCTTCACTAACATATGATGAAGGTCAAAGAGGTTTGGAACCTTTGTTGTCTCCGTTTTTCTACAGAATAGCGATTTTATAGTGGTTAGTCAACCAATTTAGAGAGTATTATGAAGTTTTAATAAATTAACTGACGAAAAATTTAAACGATGCCCATGTACCATGAAAGAGAGTCTAATATACATTAATACAAATATAAAATGTGTTTAGAAATATTAAAACAACAGTAAAGATCATAGGCTTCAGTATATAGAGCATTTACCGAAAAATTAAATATTTCGTAGGGTTAAGCCATAGATTTCGAGAAAAACTCAAAACAATAAAAATTATATTTTAATGCATAGTTGCATCCCTCACTAACATATGATGAAGGTCAAAGAGGTTTGGAACCTTTGTTGTCTCCTTTTTTCTAGAGAATAGCGATTTTATAGTGGTTAGTCAACCAATTTAGGAAGTATTATAAAGTTTTACTAAATTAATTGACGAAACATTTAAAAGATGCCCATGTATCATGAAAGAGAGTTTAATATACACTAATACAAATGCAGAATGTGTTTAGAAATTTTAAAACAACACTTAAGATCATATGCTTGAGTATATATAGCATTTACCGAAAAATTAAATATTTTCGTAGGGGTGCCCATAGATTTTGATAAAAAATTAAAAAAAATGAAAATTGTATTTTAGTGCATAGTTGCATCCTTCACTAATATATTATAAAGGTCAAAGAGGTTTGGAACCTTTGTTGTTTCCGCTTTTCTAGAGAATAACGATTTTATAGTGGTTAGTCAACCAATTTAGGGGGTATTATAAATTTTTACTAAATTAATTGACGAAAGTTTTAAACGAAGCCCATGTACCATGAAATAGAGTTTAATATACATTAATACAAATGCAGAATGTGTTTAGAAATTTTAAAACTACACTAAAGATCAAATGCATTAGTATATAGAGCATTTACCGAAAAAATCAATATTTTCGTGAGGGTACCCATAGATTTTGAGAAAAATTCAAAAAAATAAAAATTCCATTTTAGTGAATAGTTTCATATTTCACTAACATATGATGAAGGTCAAAGAGGTTTGGAACCTTTGTTGTCTCCGTTTTTCTAGAGAATAGCGATTTTATAGTGGTTAGTCAACCAATTTAGGAAGTATTATGAAGTTTTACTAAATTAAATGACAAACCAAATTAAACGACGCCCATGTACCATGAAATAGAGTTTAATATACATTAATATAAATGCAGAAGGTGTTTAGAAATTTTAAAACAACACTAAAGATCATAGGCTTCAGTATATAGAGCATTTACCGAAAAAATAAATATTTCCTAGGGTTAACCCATAGATTTTGAGAAAAAATCAAAAAATTAAAAGTTCTATTTTAATGCATAGTTGCATCTTTCACTAACATATGATGAAGGTCAAAGAGGTTTGGAACCTTTGTTGTCTCCGTTCTTCTAGAGAATAGCGATTTTATGGTGGTTAGTCAACCAATTTAGAGAGTATTATGAAGTTTTAC
Organism: Brassica napus; assembly: GCF_020379485.1. Classification (NCBI taxonomy): domain Eukaryota; kingdom Viridiplantae; phylum Streptophyta; class Magnoliopsida; order Brassicales; family Brassicaceae; genus Brassica; species Brassica napus. Next base: position 21,636,221 of record NC_063437.1, on the reverse strand, counting down.
TAAATTAATTGACAAAAAATTTAAACGGCACACATGTACCATGAAATAGAGTTTAATATACATTAATACAAATGCAGAATGTGTTTAGAAATTTTAAAACAACACTAAAGACCATATGCTTCAGTATATAGATCATTTACCGAAAAATTCAATATTTTCGTAGGGGTTAACCCATAGATTTTGAGAAAAATTCAAAAAAATGAAAATTCTATTTTAATGCATAGTTGCATCATTCACGTACATATGATGAAGGTCAAAGAGGTTTGGAACCTTTGTTGTCTCCGTTTTTCTAGAGAATAGCGATTTTATAGTGGTTAGTCAACCAATTTAGGGAGTATTATGAAGTTTTACTAAATTAATTGACGAAAAATTTAAACGATGCCCATGTATCATGAAAGAGAGTTTAATATACACTAATACAAATGCAGAATGTGTTTAGAAATTTTAAAACAACACTAAAGATCATATGCTTCAGTATATATAGCATTTACCGAAAAATTAAAAAAATTCGTAGGGTAGCCCATAGATTTTGATATAAAATTTAAAAAAAATGAAAATTCTATTTTAATGCATAGTTGCATCTTTCACTAACATATGATGAAGGTCAAAGAGGTTTGGAACCTTTGTTGTCTCCGTTTTTCTAGAGAATAGTGATTTTATAGTGGTTAGTCAACCAATTTAGAGAGTATTATGAAGACTAAATTAATTGACAAAAAATTTAAACGACACCCATGTACCATGAAATAGAGTTTAATATACATTAATACAAATGCATAATGTGGTTAGAAATTTTAAAACAACACTAAAGATCATATGCTTCAGTATATAGATCATTTACCGAAAAATTCAATATTTTCGTAGGGGTTAACCCATAGATTTTGAGAAAAATTTTAAAAAATGAAAATTCTATTTTATTGCATAGTTGCATCCTTCACTAACATATGATGAAGGTCAAAGAAGTTTGGAACCTTTGTTGTCTCCGTTTTTCTAGAGAATAGTGATTTTATAGTGGTTAGTCAACCCATTTAGGGAGTATTATGAAGTTTAAATAAATTAATTGACGAAAAATTTGAACGATGCCCATGTACCATGAAAGAGAGTTTAATATACATTTATACAAATATAGAATGTGTTTAGAAATATTAAAACAACAGTAAAGATCATAGGCTTCAGTATATAGAGCATTTACCGAAAAATTAAATATTTCGTAGGGGTTAACCCATAGATTTTGAGAAAAATTCAAAAAAAATGAAAATTCTATTTTAATGCATAGTTGTATCATTCACTTACATATGATGAAGGTCAAAGAGGTTTGGAACCTTTGTTGTCTCCGTTTTTCTAGAGAATAACGATTTTATAGTGGTTAATCAATCAATTTAAGGAATATTATGAAGTTTTACTAAATTAATTGACGAAAAATTTAAACAAAGTCGATGTACCATGAAATAGAGTTTAATATACATTAATACAAATGCAGAATGTTTTTAGAAATTTTAAAACAACACTAAAGATCTTATGCTTCAGTATATAGAGCATTTACCGAAAAATTAAATATTTTCGTAGGGGTTAACCCATAGATTTTGATAAAAAATTTTAAAAAAAATAAAATTCTATTTTAATGCATAGTTGCATCATTCACTAACATATAATGAAGTTCAAAGAGGTTTGGAACCTTTTTTGTCTCCGTTTTTCTAGAGAATAGTGATTTTATAGGGGTTAGTCAACCAATTTAGAGAGTATTATGAAGTTTTACTAAATTAATTGACGAAAAAATTAAACGATGCCCATGTACCATGAAAGAGAGTTTAATATATATTAATACAAATGCAGAATGTGTTTAGAAATTTTAAAACAACACTAAAGATCAAATGCTTTAGTATATAGAGCATTTTCCAAAAAATTCAATATTTTCGTGAGGGTTAACCCCGTAGTTTTTGAGAAAAATTCAAAAAAAATGAAAATTCTATTTTAATGAATAGTTGCATCCTTCACTAACATATGATGAAGGTCAAAGAGGTTTGGAACCTTTGTTGTCTCCGTTTTTCTAGAGAATAACGATTTTATAGTGGTTAGTCAACCAATTTAGGAAGTATTATAAAGTTTTACTAAATTATTTGACAAACAAAATTAAACGACGCCCATGTACCATGAAATAGAGTTTAATATACATTAATATAAATCAAGAATGTGTTTAAAATTTTAAAACAACACTAAAGATCATATGCTTCAGTATATAGAGCATATACCGAAAAATTCAATATTTTCGTACGTGTTAACCCATAGATTTTGAGAAAAATTCAAAAAATTGAAAATTCTATTTTAATGCATAGTTGCATCCTTCACTAACATATGATGAAGGTCAAAGAGGTTTCGAACCTTTGTTGTCTCTGTTTTTCTAGAGAATAGCGATTTTATAGTGGTTAGTCAACCAATTTAGGGAGTATTATGAAGTTTTACTAAATTAATTGACAAAAAATTTAAACGACACTCATGTACCATGAAATAGAGTTTAATATACATTAATATAAATATAGAATGTGTTTAGAAATATTAAAACAACAGTAAAGATCATAGGCTTCAGTATATATAGCATATACCGAAAATTAAATATTTTCGTAGGGGTTAACCCATAGATTTTGAAAAAATTTCAAAAAAAATGAAAATTCTATTTTAATGCATAGTTGCATCCCTCACTAACATATGATGAAGGTCAAAGAGGTTTGGAAACTTTGTTGTCTCCGTTTTTCTAAAAAATAGCGATTTTATAGTGGTTAGTCAACCAATTTAGGGAGTATTATGAAGTTTTACTAAATTAATTGACAAAAAAATTTAAACGACGCACATGTACGATGAAATTGAGTTTAATATACATTAATACAAATGCAGAATGTGTTTAGAAATTTTAAAACAACATTAAAGATCATATGCTTCAGTATATAGAGTATTTACCGAAAAATTCAATATTTTCGTAGGGACTCATAGATTTTGAGAAAAATTCAAAAAAATTAAAAAATTTATTTTAATGCATAGTTGCATCCTTCACTAACATATGATGAAGGTCAAAGAGGTTTGGAAGCATTGTTGTCACCGTTTTTCTAGAGAATAGCAATTTTATAGTGGTTAGTCAACCAATTTAGGAAGTATTATGAAGTTTTAATAAATTAATTGACAAAAAATTTAAACGATGCCCATGTACCATGAAAGAGAGTTTAATATAAATTAATACAAATGCAGAATGTGTTTAGAAATTTCAAAACAACACTAAAGATCAAATGCTTTAGTATATAGAGAATTTACAGAAAAAATCAATATTTTCGTGAGGGTTAACCCATAGATTTTGAGAAAAATTCAAAAAAAATGAAAATTATATTTTAATGAATAATTGCATCCTTCACTAACATATGATGAATGTCAAAGAGGTTTGGAACCTTTGTTGTCTCCGTTTTTCTAGAGAATAGCGATTTTATAGTGGTTAGTCAACCAATTTAAGAAGTATTATGAAGTTTACTAAATTAATTGACAAAAAAATTAAACGACGCCCATGTACTATGAAATAGAGTTTAATATAAACGCAGAATGTGTTTAGAAATTTTAAAACAACACTAAAGATCATAGGCTTCAGTATATAGAGCATTTACCGAAAAATTCAATATTTTCGTAGGGGTTAACCCATAGATTTTGATTAAAAAATTTAAAAAAAATGAAAATTTTATTTTAATGCATAGTTGCATCCTTCACTAACATATGATGAAGGTCAAAGAGGTTTGGAACCTTTGTTGTCTCCGTTTTTCTAGAGAATAGCGATTTTATAGTGGTTAGTCAACCAATTTAGGGAGTATTATGAAGTTTTACTAAATTAATTGACAAAAATTTTAAAAGATGCCCATGTACCATGAAAGAGAGTTTTATATACATTAATACAAATGCAGAATGTGTTTAGAATTTTTAAAACAACACTAAAGATCAAATGATTTAGTATATAGAGCATTTACAAAAAAAATCAATATTTTCGTACGGGTTAACCCATAGATTTTGAGAAAAATTCAAAAAAATGAAAATTCTATTTTAATGCATAGTTGCATCCTTCACTAACATATGATGAAGGTCAAAGAGGTTTGGAACCTTTGTTGTCTCCGTTTTTCTAAAGAATAGCGAGTTTATAGTGGTTAGTCAACCAATTTAGGGAGTATTATGAAGTTTTACTAAATTAATTGACGAAAAATTTAAACGACGTCCATGTTCCATGAAATAGAGTTTAATATACACTAATTAAAATGCAGAATGTGTTTAGAAATTTTAAAACAACACTAAAGATCATATGCTTCGGTATATAGAGCATTTACCGAAAAATTAAATATTTTCGTAGGGGTTAACCCATAGATTTTGATAAAAATTTTAAAAAAATGAAAATTTTATTTTAATGCATAGTTGCATCCTTCACTAACATATAATGAAGGTCAAAGAGGTTTAGAACCTTTGTTGTCTCCGTTTTGCTAGAGAATAGCGATTTTATAGTGGTTAGTCAACCAATTTATGGAGTATTATGAAGTTTTACTAAATTAATTGACGAAAAATTTAAATGATGTTCATGTACCATGAAAGAGAGTTTAATATACATTAATACAAATGCAGAATGTGTTTAGAAATTTTAAAACAACACTAAAGATCAAATGCTTTAGTATATAGAGCATTTACCGAAAAATTCAATATTTTCGTGATGGTTAACCCATAGATTTTGCGAAAATTTCAAAAAATGAAAATTCTATTTTACTGAATAGTTGCATCCTTTACTAACATATGATGAAGGTCAAAGAGGTTTGGAACCTTTGTTGTCTCCGTTTTTCTAGAGAATAGCAATTTTATAGTGGTTAGTCAACAAATTTAGGAAGTATTATGAAGTTTTACTAGATTAATTGACAAAAAAAATTAAACGACGCCCATGTACCATGAAATAGAGTTTAATATACATTAATATAAATGCACAATGTGTTTAGAAATTTTAAAACAACACTAAAGATCATATGCTTCAGTATATAGTGCATTTACCGAAAAATTCAATATTTTCGTAGGGGTTATATATATAATTTTTTTGGACAGTACAACAGGTTGATATATTTAATTATTTAAATAAATAGTTTAGATACTCTCTTTGTAGTATTGTTGTTCTCGTTGGCAATGAATGAGCCCTAGTTTCTTTTTTCATGTTTCTCTTTTCCTGAGTTTCGCAGTGCTCACTGACTGGATTTGGGATTTTTTTTGGTCTCCGGCCACATTTTTTTGTTTTATTTACTTCACACGAGTTGATGTAGCCCATAAAAAGCTAAAATAGTGGTGCATACCCATAAATCACTAATTATTTTATTAGATTAGGACCATGTTGTCAGATAACGCCAACTTTGTTTGTATGGGTTCACTAATGCCAAAACTTTAGTTTATTATATAAATCCTAATAGGTTTTATTGGCACGCGAATTTTACGTTACGATAAACCAAACCTACAAAAGATTCGCATGTGGGGAACAAGTTACACTGACTGTATAATCTTATTTTTGATCGACAAATACATAACGCATTGCTGCACCAATCAGTTTAGGAAAAGCCAACTTCTAGAAGCACGTTTGTTTGACAAGTAAGGAAAATCAGAATTAGTAAGATGTTAGAAGCCTTTTACTAATGTTCGAGTATTATGTTTTAGGTAATGGTTTATTTGAATATATAAATAGTATTATTGTTATTTTATTACTATCCGAATAATTTCATTTTGAAGTATTCTAAAATTCTTATAAGTTTAAAAATGTTTTGCTTCCGTATATACATTTCTGTTTTCATACACCTTGGATAATCACTTGAACAAAATTTAAAGCAGCAATGAGACAACAGTATTTTGAGTGATTAATGATTCACTAATCAATCAGTAATTTACATTTTTTGGTTTTTGTTAATGTACCTGACTAATTTTTGGTCTTTTAGGAAAAGTGCAAGAAAACGCAGAGACGCTTTACGGCCCACTCAAAAAATGGCAGTCTCGTATAATTTCACTAAACATTTGAGGCTAGCTAAATACCAGTTATTATAGTCACACCCACGAATAAGTTAACGACACAATTTATTCAATAACTAACAGTTATTTATTCTAATAATCAATACCTATTGATGTCTCTATGCATTTGTCATTAGGTCACCGAATATTTTTTACCATATATAGTGGTCCCATTGAGGCATGTATGTTACGTTGTCTCGTTTTACAGACGTCTCGACTCTTAACTATATGTTAAGCTTTACTATCACCTAATCAAATCACACATTAGATATCCAAGAGTTCCATGGAACATGTTTACCAAAAAAAATATTACTCTCTCCATTTTAATTTAAATGGCGTTTTGGAAATTTTTTTAGTTTCAATATACCTGACGTTTTACTGAACAATCATGCAAAATATGCGACAAATGACTATATAATTACCCATATTTACTCAACTCTAAAAGCTTTACAAGACATGATAGTCAATTAATAAAGAAGGATAGAAAAAGTATTATACTAGGTGTCTAATTTGGGTGAAATCTTTACAACGTCATATAGAAAACAGAGCGAGTATAATTTTTTCCTTATAGTTGAATGCTACATGCTATAGATCATTTTTATATTACCTAGGAAAACGAGTTGAATATACGCAGTACTTTTTATATGTAATATTTAGATCAAAATATGTAGCATTCTTTATACTAGTGTTCTCACTGTGTAACGTGGAACTCATGTAATTAGATGTTTTTCCATCGGTGTAATTGACATGTAAATTATATATGAGAGAAGGATGAAATACTAAACCATGCGAGCCATCACTTTCACACGCAGTCTTGGTGATAACTACAAAAGCTTTTTTCTAGGAACCAAGAGGTTCAACCTACGGGTTGAACCCAAGAATAAGTCATAAAAGTTTACTCCAACTTAAAATATGAAAAGAAAATAACAGAATATCACAAGAAGAAAGCTTTAAATGGTGACCAGAGTAATGAATGGAAATAGCTAATTCCTTAACATTTCTTACAGTTTGCACCATTTACAAGAAATATTTGTTACTTATAATTCATTAACATTTCTTAAAATTTAAAAAATAAAAAACTATAATTATTCTTTGACAAATTAAGAAAGGAATGGATTTTTATTTTATTTTATTCATTTTCATTCTTTTTTTTTTCTATTCTTTCAATTCCTTTTGTGGTTACTACTTATAGCCGGAAAGCTAAACAACCTTTTAGCTCTTCTCGTTTCTTTTCAAGAACAAAAAATGAGATGTAAATATATTATTGCCTAGACTAAAGATACTGGTTGACATTGAATGGGCGGTGCAAATCATCAAAAAAGTAAAGAAAAATATTTAAAAAAAACTAGCAAACTTGGTGGGCAAGGCGAATACTCTGTATTTATTAATTTTGCAGGGTAGGTATTTCTGATGTCTTGAATTAAGTTTTACAGTCTCTTGCTTTACATCACTACTATCATCATTCATGTCTCTACTTCTCAGCCGGCTCTCGAAGCGCCTTGGGGAACCAGCGTTGCTGAGAAGATCATGTTTTCATCTTCTCTCCAATGGCTTCTCATCTTCCACGTTCCCTGCTTGTTCCATCGCCAGAGCTGAACCTTGTGGAGATGATCTGGGAAAACTCGTCATTAGGGTTGATAAAAAGTTTTGCGACACTTATTTGGAAAAGAAGGTGCCTCTAGATTTGATGAATGAAATGGTAACAGTCGGGGCATCCCATGGTTGGGTAGCTACCTTGAAGGAGAACGGCATAGTGCGTCTCCAAGATGACTTGAACCCGGTTGCATCTGATACCAATCCAAAACGCATAGCTCTGCCTCCTCTTGTGACTCTGCCTCATTGCCAAACCAAAGTTGTGACTAACGTTGCCATGTCCACATCTTCTCCTGAGGATGAAGACTGTGTTGTGGCTGTCAAGTTCTTGGGACCACAACTCAGCCTTTGCAGACCAGCTCAATGTAAGTGGACCAACATCATGATCAAGAACCCCTGTTTCTTCTCCTCCCGTGTCATGTTTTCCGAAAAAGATGGCATGTTTCGCATGCCCGGATCTGGAGGCCACCTCATTGGGTCATGGGATCGTTTCGGCAAACAACACAAGTTTCAAAGGTTGAAGTTTAAAAACCTTCCCGAGCTGACAAAGGCCAAGCGGGAGCTTCTGTGTTCTTGTTCCGTGAGCGAACATTTGGTGGAGTCGAGAATAACAGGCGAGACTTTCTTGGTCAAGTGGTTTAGGAAGGCTACCCCAAAATGTCTGTCTAAAATGAAAACCAGAGGTTTAATGGTTTTCAAGATAGACGAAGAAGGAAAAGCTGTTTACACTCAAGACATAGGTTATCTCAACATTTTCATTTCGAAGTCTGAAGCTTTCTGCGACCCTGCTATTGAGAAACCCTCTAACTTCGCTGAACTCTTGGATTTTGATGAAATGACCACTGTCTGTTTGGATGATTACTTCATTGCCAGTGGAAATTTTACATCCAGAGCCCCCTACTTTATTCCACCTCAAAATCAAATGTAGATTATGTTTGTATTCTCTCTTAGAGAAATTATGTTATATCTCTCATCAGTCTTTCAGCTAACTATGTTAGCAGTATTCATTCAATCATTTTAGGAAACTTGATTACATTTCCTGAAGCTTTTCTAAATTGCCTAGTTTAGATCATACGTGTGCAAGTATTTGCTTAATTGCTTCCGCCATGGATTTATTCGGCCATATCAGTGTATACAACTCTTAGCGTAGGCCCAACATATCTATTACATCAACTTATATCCATAATGGGCTTGTACACCCAATACAATAATATTGTATTACCGTATATATTTTTTTGCCTCCAGACTAAACAAACAGAGGAACAAATGATGAACATACAAATTTAATAATAACTTTTGTAATCTTCATAATTACAAGTTTAATAACATTGCCGAATTAGGATTGTTATTTTTTCATGAACTTCAATAAAATTCAATATAACGTATTGTCATTGACTCGTTGATTCCAAATTATGCAGTAAAATTCTATTGCTATACATGATATTCAAAAGTCATGCTTGAGAGATATTATACAACCAAGTAGAATGAGTATTAAAAAAAAGCCACTCGTTTCTTTTTGTTCTCTCTAAATTTAAATAATAATAGTATAAAAGCATTTTAAGTATTATATGTTTGTTTTAAAACTCACTTTAGAAAATAGCTTTCGGAGTTGCATGTAGTATATGTGAGCACTGAGCACTAGTATGACAAAAGTTGACCTCTAGCGTATGGAATCACAATGGAGATTTACAAAACTAAAAAACGATATTCATTTATTCTAAGATCTACTTGATTACGACATGCAAATGATATATAAAAACTTTAGAAAATATGATAACTTTAGAAAAGTATAAAGACATTCTTTATGGGATCAGAGTCTTCATCCTATTCTTCCAGTATAAACACAACCAATCTCTCTTCATCGTATTCTTCCAGTCTTGTTAATGGTTTATCAGAGTACTCTGTACCAAGTCTGACAACATCAGCTCTTTACCATTATATATTCAACTTTCTTTTGTAACTAACCTATTCAACTTTATTAAAACTTTGTCAATTATATCTTCATCGAGTGAAGCTTGACAATAACAGTTAGGTTTTATAAACACAAATTTACACTAGTCTCAGCTATACACTTATTTGTAGGCCAAGACATGGCAAACCAATGAATTAACTATCTTGTAAACAGAGTATTTGAACGTATACGAACTAATGTATACGATACAATCAAACCAACTAAAAACATAAACAATCCGAGACTTAATGGTACGTAGAGTTGTTAATTTGAATAATAAGATAACATACATAAATGAATTCTTAGTGTGAATTCACTCGATTGTGATCTCATTTATATAATAAGTCAAACAGCATTCGCATCATATTTTGAAACTGCCCACGACATCTTCCCATGTTAAACAACAATAATGCCGCTTCCATGCAAGCATCACATACCTGCAAAATTTAATTAAACACACCAAATTAAAATAAGGAATGGTTAGGAAAAAAAACAAGTTGTTCGAATCCAACGTTGAAAATAGTTCAAGGAAAAAAAACTGCTACAGAGTCCACCATGCATGATCTATAGTTATCAAACATATTTTACAAACTAAAGAATTTACAAATATAATACGTGTAAAAACCTTTTTAAACGATATTGGGCGTATTAATACATGCAAACCCATGTGTATCTATGCAGTATCTCTTTGCCTGAGTTCTATCTAGAATTGGTCTACACAAGACCCATGTTTAATATTGACCTTGTTTTGTAGCTTTACTTTGGTAACAAATTTTTTATTAGCTTACATAGTTTCACCGAGAGGCTATTAATTTATTTTGGTCTGATTTTTCAGACGGACCTGACTCTCCATTAGACAGCCTATACGGTTTACCAAAGAAACGCTTGTTATCCTTTTCATAATATTTGAGATGGTTCGGATGCATTGACTTGAGAATATGAATAACTCTACTCTTGGGTAACAGTTTATAAAAATCCATCAGAAAAAGTCCCAAAAAGCATAACTTTGAATATGTCACTCACTCCTTGAATGAATATTAGAAAACTTATTTGAATTCTATGTAGTGTGAGCTGAATCCGTTTTTCATAAGGAGAAAGTAAAAAGATTAACAAATTTAAAATTCTATGTAATGTAAGTTGAGTCTTCTTGTTGTTTTTCTTGCTTCCGCTATTGATCTGATTTCAAATAAAGCCCATATATTTAGTAAATCAACTTATTTTCATAATGGTCTTGTACACAATTTACCCAGTAACAGTATTGTATTCCGTATATTTTTTTTTGAACACAAATTACTTTCATTCAAACTCAACTCTTTGGGTTACAATAAAAAGAGGAAATGGACCATCCTCTTTGATTCAAAAGATAAAATACAATAACACAAGTAGATAAACAAGATAGTTCTTCATGAGAAGATGACAGCAAATTCAAGACGAAACTCGAATGCGTCGATAAAGCTTTCACAACAAAGTCGGACAGCTGAGAAATAGTCACATAAAGAGGTGACGTTAGCACCCAATCCGCACCTCGGAATATCGTCGAAACGAAATCCGTTGCATCTTCAGGCCCCGAACGAGCCGCTACACAAGATAGCAAAACGGTTATAGATATGGATGAACACTTCCATTTAATGTTTGGAAGGGAAACACTCCTTAACAAGGAGGTAGTGGATGAAAAGGTTCGCTTCTCCAAGCAGAAGTATGCTAGTGGTGATGAAGGCGATCCCGGTGAACCCATCGGTGACTGAGCAAACATTAAACTCTTCGTATAAGAGAGATAAGGCGATCCCGCTTCGGTAAATAACCCAGAGAACCCATCAATAATCTTTTGGCAATTATTCACGGAGACTAAAAGCCCCCACAAAAACGTGGACTGTGAAATCAGTGGATTGGACCATTGATAAATAAAAGCCAATGGGCTAAACAAGCCCAAACTTAATGTATGTAGGCCCAACCATAGAAAATTAAGAACGTGACCTCGTCGGTATAATGAAAGTACGGCGGAGGAAGTACGGCGACGGGTAAGTAGATAGGATAGATCCGGTGAGGGCCGGGCCATCGGCTCAGGCCTCCGTCCAACATATGGTGAGATGAGATGCGGAGGAGGGAGAACGCCAAATCTTTTCTTAAACCGCCGAGGACTGAGAAACTTCGGTGATACGAAGAGCTCAGGCGGTGGAAATGACGACGGATCTTGCAGACGAGGCGCAACTCCGGATGGATGCATGGTGTCGACCCCGACAAGGGGTGGATATTCGTCGAGAGAGAGGTAAGCGTAGTAGCAAACCAATGTTGATGCAGAACGGCGACTGTAACCGGCGAGAGACTCGACGGGTTGGGGAACCCCCCCAGAACATTTCAGATCCGGTGGAACCAGATCTGTAAAGAGACAGACAAGAGCTTCGACTCGAACCGAACAGCTTTCTCCGAAGAGGAACATTGGTGTGAGCAGAGACGTTGTCAGAAACGGAGCACCAGGTCGGAGAACTGGCATACACGGTAGAAACAAACTGTAGACAGGGAAAACGAAAAGAACTGAAGAGGAGATCCCGACGCCGGCGGCCAGAGGCCTCTCCGGCGTCGAAAGGTGGCGGCTGCAAACGAGTCTCGATAATCGGGCCTGAGAGCTTTAGGGCGAACTCAAATTATAGACTCCTTATGAATCTCTCATAACATCCGTATATATTGTTTGCCTCGACTGTCAAAACTGAACAACAGAGGAACAAGTGATCAAATATTGATTCACGATATTTTCATGTGATCTTTATCCTCAGACACTGAGAAAAAAGTAGTTGACTGATCAGAGAAAAATAAAATTAATTATTTAATTTAGAAAATTAGAAGAGTAAAGATGAGAGAGATAGGAATGAGGAGGACGTAGCTAGTGATGATGACTCGTAGCCTTTGTAGGTTTAGCGGCGACTACTTTTATCACAAAATCGATTTGACTTCCGAGTTAAAAAAAAAACAAATATGGAAAAGAGAACAAAATAAAGTAAGAAAAAAGTATATATATGCTTTAGAAAATATGATAACGGATAGTAAAAACTCTTTATGCGATCACCCAAGTACTATCTCTTCCTCCTCTACTTCCAGTTTATCAGAGATTACTCCGTACCAGAAACTTTAAGTCTGACAACATTAGCTCCTTTGCCATTATATAATGAGGGAGATGGTTGATTCACTGAAAACAGAAGAACAAGAAAAAAGAGAAAGAGAGAATGGGGAATCACAAGGTGATTTTCAAGACGTTCGTGGATGCTGTTTTGAAGAGGATGAGAACTGCTGCAAAGGATGACATTTTCGACTGGAAGAAGTTGGGTTTTGCTGGAGCTGAAAAGGTTGCTAACCGTCTTCAGGCGCAAGTTACCGAGAATGAAGACCAGACGCAGTTTTCAGTCTCGTGCAAGGAGTTCCGACATGAGTTCAAGGTGGAAGACACCAACTTCCATTACACAAGGGAAGATGAGAGTGGCAAGAGGAAGTTTCAGCTCAAGCAATTTGATGAGCTGAGGGCTGAGTTCTTGAAGATGAAGATGGAGGCAGCGCATTTGGAGAGCATGCAGGGAGAGCTGGAGCTGAGGAGACAAGAGAAAGCACTGGCGGAATTGAAATGGAGAGAGACCTTAAGGCGTAATCCAAAATCTGTGAAGCTCAAGAGACAGATGAAGAAGGAACTAAGGAGACTCAACCAAAAGTATCCTAGAAGAAGGTGGTCCAAGTCGGAGGCCGCGTCGTCCGGAACAGAGGGGACCGAGTCAGAGTCCTCCGGGGCAGCCGCGTCGGGGGCACAGGCGTCGGAGACCGAGGCGTCGGAGACCGGAGCGACGGAGGAAGAGGCGTCGGAGACCGGAGCGACGGAGGAAGAGGCGTCGGAGACCGGAGCGACGGAGGAAGACGCGTCGGAGACCGGAGCGACGGAGGAAGACGCGTCGGAGACCGGAGCGACGGAGGAAGACGCGTCGGAGACCGGAGCGACGGAGGAAGACGCGGATGAAGAGTTGTCGGGGGCAGAGGCGAAGGCGTCGGAGACATCATCGGACTCAGACACCGAGTGAGTGATAAGCGAAAGGTAAGGTGATGAGACGAATTATAATTATTAGGATTATTATTATTAAGTGTGTTTTATATTTTCTAGATCCTGCTTTGACTCTCTATGTTCAATATGGGTATTAAATGAATTTCTAGGATTATATTATTATATATGTGTGGTGTGTCACACTAGGAAGTTTATGTGACCCTTTTATGTAAGATATTTGAATGTCACATCTCTGGAAACTTTCTAGCATTAATATATATATAACTTTGTTTACTTGCTGGCATTAATCCACTTACTCGCCTAATCCATCTTTTACTGATGCCTCTCCTTCCTTTAGCTTCATCACAATTTAGTTCCATTTCCAAGTTATAGTTTCAGTTTGCCCTTTTGGAGGCTAAATTCAGATTTGGCTATTAAATTGTGCTTTCTCTTGATTCCTAGAGATTGATCTCTCTATTGTTTCCCATCTCTCATATTGCATTGCTCCTAATTTGTGCCTTGGTCTCGACCATGATGATTTCTAGATATTGAATCTTGATTGAAATGTTCTTTTTTTTTTTGGGTCTTGAACAAAACACGTTTATATGTTATAGTATGGTTTAAGAACCCTGATGCAAATGTCTGCTGTCATTAAATGCTATTGCTGTCTAAAAACTGCTTAGTAAATAGTGAATTGGAATAGTAACAAGCAAATCCTTAATTGATGTAACTACAAGACTATATTACAATTTTCAAACAAATTGCATAACACACACACTATACCAGAAACCAGCAGAAGATGTAGTATCATCATGAATTTCTCAAAGAACAATAAGGACTTTCACATGACAATCCAAATAAAAATATCCACGCTCTTATTGACATCTTTATCAGACAAGGCAATTTTGTAGAACACATTTATAACATTCATCTTTTAAACTCACACATACCTTTTTGTTCGACGTCAATTTTTTTTCTTGCCAGCTAACTTGAAAAAATTGTTTGTAGAGCATCTTCTGTTGCCACGCGCATCAAATTATCCAAATACTCTTTTATGTTTTATATATCATTTGCATGTCGTAATCAAGTAGATCTTAGAATAAATAAATAAATAAATATATTTTTTAGTTTTGTAATCTCCATTGTGATTCCATGCGCTAGTTGGTCAACTTTTGTCATACTAGACTACTAGTGGTGAGTGCTCACATATATTACATGCAACCCCTAGTATTTTCTAAACTATGTTTTAGAAACAAACATATCATACTTTATATGCTTATTTTAGTACTACTTAATAAATTTAGAGAGAGAGAACAAAAAGAACGTGTGGCTTTTATTTTCATAAAAAGAACAAGTGGCTTTTATTTTCATTAGGGGTTCTTCATAGTACTGGTAGAAGTTATTCACACCGATTGTTGGAACAAGCCGTTAGTGTTGATGTGGCACTTACCATAAATATCAAAAGATATATGAATTTTTAATTAGAAAATGTGTACTTGGGAATAATATAGAAAATGTTTAGTTTAGGATTTGTTCTTTCTGTATAAAACATAATATTTTATTTCAGCGTTGAGATAAACTAAAGGTGCCATAACTGATAGATAGAGGTATGTATAGTGTGTGGTACCGTGTTTAGCTATTCGTAGAGAGTAATAGTTTGAATGCAGTTTTCTATAAGAATGTATTCACTTTGTTCCGTTCGCAAGGAAGCAGAGATCTTGAAGAATACAAAATTTTGCTTCACTATAAGACTCTATTGTAGCTCATTTCAAATGAGATAACAAAATAATATGATGATTTTTCAAAGTTTTACGGTTTTGAATAATATTAGACTTTAGTGAAGTATTTAAAATCATAGTTGTATAATATCTCTCAAGCATGACTTTTGAATATGATGCATTGCACTATATATTTTCTGCATAATTTGGAATCAACGAATCAATGACAATACGTTATATTGGGTTTTTATTAAAGTTCGTCACTAAATAACAATCATTGTACGGCTATTTTATTAAACTTTTTTTTTTGTAAATTATGAAGATTACAAAACTTGTTATTAAATTTGTATGTTCATCTTTTGTTCCTCTATTGGTTTAGCTTGAAAGGCCAAAAATATAACGATATCTTGTTTTGGGTAAAATGTGTGGCCCATCAATTCCTAAACTGATTGAATGAATACAAATGATGCCATGAAGATATAACATAGTTTAACATAATTAGCTGAAAGACTGATGAAGATATAACATATTTTCTCTAAGCGCATATGCATAGATTTTATATTTAGATCGTATAAGAGAGAATACAAAAATAATCTAGATTTTATTTTTGAGGTGGAATAAAGTAAGGTGCCATGGATGTAAAATTTCCAGGGCCAATAAAGTAACCATCCAAACAAACATTGGTCATTTCATCAAAATCCAAGAGCTCAACGAAGTTAGAGGGAATTGAACCAGCAGGGAGACAGAAAGCTTCAGATTTTGAAATGAAAATGTTGAGTTCACCTATGTCTCGAGTGTAAACAGCTTTTCCTTGTTCGTCTAGCTTGAAAACCATTACACCTCTGGTTTTCATTTTCGACAAACATTTTGGGGTAGCCTTCCTAAACCACTTGACCAAAAAAGTCTCGCCTGTGGTTCTCGACTCCACCAAATGTTCGCTCACGGAACACGAATACAGAAGCTCCCGCTTGGCCTTTGTCAGCTCGGGAAGGTTTTTAAACTGCAACCTTTGAAACTTGTGTTGTTTGCCGAAACGATCCCACGACCCAATGAGGTGGCCTCCTGATCCGGGCATGCGAAACATGTCATCTTTTTCGGAAAACATGACACGGGAGGAGAAGAAACAGGGGTTCTTGATCATGATGTTGGTCCACTTACATTGAGCTGGTCTGCAAAGGCTGAGTTGTGGACCCAAGAACTTGACAGCCACAACACAGTCTTCATCCTCAGGAGAAGATGTGGACATGGCCACGTTGGTCACAACTTTGGTTTGGCAATGAGGCAGAGTCACAAGAGGAGGCAGAGCTATGCGTTTTGGATTAGTGTCAGATGCAACCGGGTTCAAATCATCTTGGAGACGCACTATGCCGTCCTCCTTCAAAGTAGCTACCCAACCATGGGATGCCCAACAGTTACCATTTCATTCATTAGTTCTAGAGGCACCTTCTTTTCCAAATGAGTATCGCAATACTCGTTATCAATCCTAATTACGAGTTTTCCGAGATCATCTCCACAAGGTTCAGCTCTGGCGACGGAACAAGCCGGGAACATGGAAGATGAGAAGCCATTGGAGAGAAGGCGAAAACATGATCTCAGCAACGCTGGTTCCTCAAGGCGGAGCTTCGAGAGCCGGCTGAGAAGTAGAGACATGAATGAAGGTTAGTGATGTAAACCAAGAGACTGTAAACCCTAATTCAAGACATCAGAAAAAACTTGATTTAATACAGAGTATTAGCCTTGCCCACCAAGTTAGTTAATTTTTTAAAATATATTTTTTCGTTACAGTATTTCCTTTTGTGGTTATCCTTTCTCGGTGTGTTGCTCCTCCCATTAAATGTCAACAAGTATCTTTAGTCTGGGCAATAAATATATGTATATTTACAATAGGTGATGATCATTTGGAATACTTGCTGAAAACTTTTGATACTATATTTCAGCCAAGATTAAGTGGTCAACACACATTTGAAAACGAGAAGAGTTCAAATGAGAGCCATTCTTATCGGATGAATATAGTACTTAACTCCATGGTCAGAGGGGCAGTTCTTTTGATAAAATTTAACATGTAAAAGGAGAGCTAAAAGGTTGTTTACTTTGGTGTTGTTAATATTAGAATTGTTGCGGGGTATATATGAACATATCATCGAGAATGGGCCGCCTAAAATAAATTGGGCCTATACTCAGAAAAATTATAATATAAGGCCTATTATGCTCATTATTGGGCTTATTTGAGAGTTGGTCTCTCTTCAGTGTCTGTCTCCGTCTCCCAATCCCAAAACCTCTCCGTCTCTGCTTCGTTCTAGGGTTTCTGTTACTCCTTGCTTCAAAGATGGGAAGGGCAAAGAAGCCTCAGAAGTTTGCTGTTATGAAGAAGACGATAAGCCACAAAGCTCTCAAGCAGTAAGTCAAACGATTGATTGAAAGTTTATATTTTTTCATCAATGCTGCTTTGTTTGTCTTCTTCAGCTACAAGGAGGAGGTTCTGAATCCAAACAAGAAGGACCTCACTGAACTTCCCAGAAACGTGTAAGCTTATCTTAGCTCTTTTACAAAGTTGTAATTTTTATGTGTTTGGATTTGACTTTTTGTTTTGGGATCAGACCAAATGTTCCATCAGGGATGTTCTTTTCTCACAACACTAACATGGTTCCTCCTTACCGAGTTCTGGTGGATACTAACTTCATCAACTTCTCTATCCAGAACAAGGTAACACATCCTAGCTTATCTATACTCGATCTTTCTACTGTTGACCTTGTTCTAATTAGTGTTTCCCTTTCGTTGTATTCAATATAGATTGATATTGAGCAGGGGATGATGTTCTGCTTGAACGCAAAATGTGAGTTACTTCAACTTTTTGGTAGTTGTCTTTAGTTAATGGAGAGATGTATGCAAGATTCTTACTCTCCTTTGATCGTTTCGGGTTTTGAAGGCACTCCTTGTATCACTGACTGTGTCATGGCTGAGCTTGAGAAGTTAGGCCAGAAGTATCGTGTCGCTCTTAGGTATTTATTTGCCTTCAAGATTTCTAAAGGTTTTAAGGCATTCGTTTTTTTTTTTATTAATTAATTGGTGTAAGTTTGGTAGGATTGCGAAGGATCCTCGCTTTGAGAGACTACCTTGCGTACACAAAGGGACATATGCTGATGACTGTCTCGTTGACAGAGTTACTCAGGTAACTGCTTCCTGCTTTGTCTTGTTGAACTTTGTATCCCAGATTCTCTCAGGAGAGCTAATGATGAACTCTTGTATCAATAGTTCTTGGTGTGTAGAAGATTTTATATTTTGTGTGTTTAGTTGATTATACTTGTTGTTATTTGTTATATGCAGCATAAGTGCTTCATGGTGGCTACTTGTGATAGAGACTTGAAGCGAAGGATCCGAAAGGTAAAAGATGGTTTGATACGTCAATCTTTTTCGTTACACGTCAATGGATGTTAACTTATCTTTTGTTGGTTTGAAGGTTCCTGGTGTGCCTATTATGTATTTGGCGGGGCGCAAGTACTCAGTAGAGAGGCTGCCTGAAGCAACACTTGGTAGAGGTATATGCATCTTTCTTGGACATCTGAATCTAAATCTACTTTGGTGTTTAGCCTAATAATCGAACTTGCTTTTGTAACCTTTGGCTATTTTTTTTTTTTTGGTATGGTGCAGCTCCAAGATACTGATATTCGAACAGAGGCCCGTATGGATTCTGAATTCCGAGAAGCTCTGAAGCTTGAGTTAGTGTGCTCTGAATCAAATGTTGTCATGTCTTTTGAGCAATTTTTGTTCCCTGAATTTAATACATACAAATTTAATGAATAACTTAAATAAAAATCTTTATAGTACCTTTACCACTTTAAGCCTTTTTTAAAACACATTATATATATAATTAATCCAAGTTTTTCTTTTCGACTTATTTTCTCTCATAAAAATCTCATTTTTCGAATTTAGCTTGCATAAAAATACAATGGTGGTGTTCTTTAATCTTCAGTTTCCATGAATTTTCTTCCCTCTCATGTAATATTTTGTGATGCTCGTTCTGTGGCAGCGTTTATTTGACGAACAGGGACAACTAAACCAAATTTTGTTAGTTTCAGCTCAAAACAACTATAACAAGGGTACAGATTGTTAGCAAATGTGAATGAATGATATTTTATTTGGATGGAAAAAAAAAACAAATGTGGAGAAGATGATTGTTGAGTTATTCAATAGAGTATATGTATCACAACTGCCCATCTGCCCCAAAATGATTTTGCAAGGGAAATCTTTCGTACAAGTGCATTGCTAGCACTAAGCCGATACACACAATCCCTGCTTTCTTCATTTTTTCAAAAACATATTTAAAAACCATAAATATAATCGGATTTCATCTCGCGAGAACCATCTATTACACTTTCCGATATTAACTCTTCATTGCATCTCTTAACTGACAACCATAGACTAAATTAAATAGCAGAGATCTAATTTGAATGCTAAACAAAAATCTCAGAAACGGCGGGGAAGGAGAAACTGTGGAAGTTGAGTGTACCGTACCTTTAGATCGGTTTATATAGAGGCGTCTGTATTAGGGCTAATGGGATGTTGATTAGGCCCATATTTAACTTAAGCCAATTTTCCCGCAAAGAAAAACAATTTCTTTTGGGATGACGACTTGACTCTCTAATCTCTCATGTCACCGGCTTACGTGTACTCGAATGTTTATGGGGAATGTAAAGTAATATGTGGACAGACCCATGTTACTAATTTTAATGAAATTTTGGTTACGAACCAAAATCAAAGTTTAGTTAATTACTTATTCTAAAAGACAATTACGTACGCAATAAGCTCCAACAATTACAGCACGAGATTGTGCGGAGAGTGGGGGGTAAAAGCGAATTCGCGGACTAGTCGTCTAACTCAATTTAGTACTACCATTTAACGCATTCACATTCCTTATGACACGACAACATTTTCAAAAGTACGTACAAATAGTACTCACGATTGATGACTTGCGTGCGCCTTACAAAACACTTCAATGATCGGCTATCATATTATAACCATGAGCTTCAAGGCACGTAGAGAGAAAGCAGATTCACTTGCAAGTCAATGCTCCTCAAATTTTTAGACACGTTCTTAGTAATGTATATATGCATGTAAGTTTATAAAATTATATCTTATAAATAGTTATGTCATTTATTAAAATTAAGATAGCATATAGCGTATATATAGCCAACCACACTGTTGTTATGAACATAAAAATCAATTGGAGCTGAATTAAGTAGACCATATGATGAAAGAATGAAAATCCAATAAATAAATTAAACAGTAGTAAGATAGTTGTGAAAACAAAAGGACTTTTTTATTCGAGAGGGGCAAGCCATAAGTAGAAGGCGGAGAAAGGGGCCAAATGCGTGAGATCGTGGACAGTGTTTGAGCTGAGATCGTAAAAGCCGAACCCAGTTTCACTGCCTTCAAAATAGACTGAATTCGGGTTCAGCCCCGGATATTTTGTCGCAGAGACACAAAAGGATTCGTTCTTGCCTAGGAAAATGCAGAGATCGCCAATGTCTTGTGTATAGGAACACAACTTCTTACCATGGTCTTGCTTAAACACCATAAAGCCCTTGGTTTCGCACATGAGTCTTGACGTCTCTTTTTCCATCTTACCACCAGCCTTACACCTTCATAAATAGGAAACATACAATTTTATATTTCCCATGCATGCAAGGGCGAAGCTAGGATACTTTTTTAAATGGGTGCACTATTGCTAAAGAATATAACTAAGCATGGAACTTAAAATATTAGGGGGGTACACAACTTGACTTTTGACATCTTATACACCAAAGTTTTAATAACTTTGTATAAAGAGTTATAAGAAGTAATATTGTTACGGGTGCACGTGCCCCCACAACCACAACTATCAACATGGCTTCCCAACCCCTGCATGTATTCGTGTAATAATAGCAATACAAGGAAAGAGAATTACCAGATAACGATGAAAGAGTCCCCGGAAGGTGACTCGACCAAGTACTGAGTTCTGAAGAGAGATGACTGATACAAATCTTGTGTGGTCTTGGGGATGTCAGAAAAAAAGAACCTCCTGTAAGGACTCACTGGAGGGAAGTCAGAGCAAGTCTTGATCAGATCAGTTGGAGCCCTATCCGAGGAGTAAAGATAGAATTTTTGGTCTCTCATAGAGTGCATCAGGACTGAACGGAAGAAAGTGTTTGGGGTCTCGATGTGTGTCCACTCCGAGTCACCAGGCCGGCACAGACTGACGAGTGGAGCAAACAACTTAGCAGCCACTACACAGTCACGTTGGTTCGGGGAGGCTGAGAGAGAGACCTTGGAAACTCGGGCAACTGAACCTCTGTAACACCCGTCGAGAGGGGGCAGTGTTATTGTTGTTGGCGAAGATGCACAAGGGTTAAATAGATTGGTGAGACGCAGTTTCGAATTTTGAAGGTCCGTCACAGCCACCCATCCCTTGGATGAACCTATCCTCAACGACTTAGCAACCTCTGTCGGGAGAGTCTTGCCGGGGATCTTCACCATCTCAAGCTTACACGGATCCAACAGATTTAAGGTGACCACTCTTTCACTGGAGGACTTCAAGGTGACTTCCCTCTCTCTGACCAGGAGATACGGCTGAGCCGCCGCCGCCGCTGCCGCCGTGGAGAACGATCGGAGCTTCCTGGTTCCGCCGACAAGGAGAAACATTATTCTTACTAGCTACAAACTAATCTTTGTCTTACCAGCAAACCCTTTTAGTGATCTTCCTTTATATTCTACCAACCAACTCGCTTCAGTTATTTGTACGGATATGTTTCCATATGATTCAGCTCTATCTATAACTCCGATATCATATTCTTTGGACCGCTTATAATTATCAATCTTATATTTTCTACGTTTCTAAATCATATTTTTAAATAAGTTTTTATGTAACTTGAGTTTTCTTCCTCTCTTACGTCGGAATCTAGTTGTTCGAGATATGAAATTCTTATTAAATATTCAGATAATATGGTTTAATTAGTTATTCGAGATATGAAATTCTTATTAATTATTCAGATAATATGGTTTTTTTAACATTAACAAATCAAAATCAAAGTGTCGTTAATTACTTATTTACAAAGAAATTTTACCACGCACCAAGCTCCAACAACTACACCACGAGATAGTGCGGAGAGTAGGATAAAACTAGATTCCTGGACTAGTCTAGCTAAGTCATCTAACATCCAACGCATACACATTCTTTACAACAAACCAAATATTTCAAAAATACAAATAAATATATATATGTTCACATCACTCAAGCTCTACTCACGGTTGATAACTTGCGCGTGCCTCACAAACCAACAAAACACTTCAATATATATTCGGCTATCATACAACCAGGAACTTTTAAGGCACGTAGAGAGAAACCAGATTCGCTTGCAAGTCAATGATTCTCAAGCTTTAGACATGTAGCAATCCGGGATTGGAACGCATCAAGCGTAATGTAACTAGCTTACATCTCATACAGTTTCGAGTACGTTTATATATCCGGAAAAAAGAACCACAATATGCTATCGCTAAATTTAAATTACATATTAGTAATGTATTATTTGAGTATTGCATATAAGTTTATAAATTATATGTTACAAATAGTTATGTCATTTATAAAAAATAAAGATAGTAGTAGTCTACAACTCTACATACATGAGTGATCAGCCTTTAACATTTCGACGACCTACGACGGTAACGTCGTCATCAACTACCAACGGAGAAAAAAAACTATGCAACTACTATTTTAACTCTTTTTGTACCCAACTTTAGAAACATCTATTTCCGACAACCAAAAAATCTTTAAACTAAAGTAAGTTACACTGTTCAAAATTCAAACACAAACTCTTTTTATTCATGTTTCATATATATGCGACTGCGTTTTTTTTTCTTTTTTGAAACGTTCATATATCGATAGAGAAAACAAAAATAAACTTGTCAACAAATAAAGGATAAACATGTGAAGCAAATCGTTCGAACTAAATTTCATTTCGATGATATTAATGGCAAACTCCACTTTTGAAGAAAATTTTAATTACAAATCAGTAAAGTTTGTAATGAAACGGAGACAAAAAATAATAAAATAACCCTAATTAATTTATTAGGCGAATGGATCTATGTAAAATACATCTCATCTTCTTGCTCTCCTCCGATCAGCGGCATACAGCGAGAGCGGGACAACTTCCGACAAAGGTGTTGAAAGTGGTGTAGACGTAGGCGTTGGAAGCGGCGAGTTCCGACAAACAGGACAAGAACCGTTGAGTTTAAGCCACGCGTCAAGACAACATAAATGGAAGTAGTGTTTACACTCGGGCATCATCCTCAACATCTCTGCTTCTTTATACTCACACAAACAGATCGTACACGACGTATCTCCTCCGCCGCCAAACCCATCGGAAGACGCGGCGGAGGTTTCTTTGGAGAAGTGGAACTTAGGGTACGAGTTTATAACGGCTTGGTCTAGTCCCACGATGACGTCACCCGCTTCAAGATCTTCGTTGTCTTCTTCGGAGACAAAGATTACGCGAGGGAGATTTACGCTTCTGCCACGTTCCTCGGTGGTTTCAACAGCGGTTGTGCGGCGGCGAGAGTCACGGCAACAGATGTAGGAGGATAGAAGAACGATGGAAATGAGGACGAGGAAACCGAGACCTATGGCTATGGTGTAGCCAAAGCCTAGAGTTGTGAGGTGAGAGTGGTTGGATTCTTGTGGCGGCGACGGCGGAAGAGGAGGAGGGTGGAAGAGGTAAGAGGCGGTTGACATTTGATGATTAAGAAGAAAGATGGGTCCATGTGTGAGAGAGAATGATGGGAAAAAATAACTTTAATTTTAGAACATCATTTTGATGAATTAATTAGTTAGGGGTAGAACCGTAGAAGAGATGAGAGGTGGGTGGGAAATGCAGCTGGTGCATTTACTACAATTGTGTGAAAACTGAAATCTGCATTTATTAATAAGACTCTTTGGTAGGATTTATTAAATTATTAACTGGCCCAACCCATGAAAACTTTTATTTTATTTTTAATTTAGTTAACGTTTTCGAGCCTTGTAAGTTGTAACATTGTTCCTGTGATATATACTCCATTCAAAATCGTAGCAAGTGTAAGGAAAAAACAAGGTTCTTCAAAAAGTACCAGAAAGTCAAAACACGCTTGTACATGGTGCTGATTTAATCAAATGGCCAAATAATATGGTAATGAAACTATTAAAAACGTTAGCACGAATCCTAACGTATACCTTAGAGCCTGTCGCAGGATGTTCACAGTTCATTTTAACCGTAACGTGCTTCTTCACAATCCCCATTATCTTCATTTACCCTAGTGTAACTCCACAAGTTCACTTTTGGTTTACAGTTATAGTTTTATGAGACCATGATAAACAATCTCCCAATATGGCCAGTCAGTCATTAGTTGTATTTCAGTATATGAACTGGATTTGTAGTTTAGTAGCATCTACTCGGATGTGTAGACGAGTATAATACTCCTCAGTCCGGGAGAGTCTACAGAGATTAAATTACTCTCCATCACTTCGTTAGTATTCGAACTATGACATCTTGTAGTTTTTAACTCTCACCAACAAAATATTCAAAGCAACAAATACATATAACCAACAAACACAAGAATCCACAACTGAAACATCCAACGATCGTCTATGTCGTTTACGGATCGTACTTATTAAAAAATCAGATTATAACTTATAGAGATGATTAAAAGAAGTCGCGAAGGGAAGGGAGCTTCATCTCACCCTGAGTAGAGACAGGAATAGTAATGTCACCAACAATAGGAATATCGATGGTCAGTCCAATATCGAGTTGATAGTCAATGTCCCAGTCCAAACACATGTCCTTCATCAAACTCACCGCTATGCTATAAGGCACCTTGACCGGTACGTCAAGAACCGTCGACCCGTTCGCGATCAACGAACCCGGATCCGGTATTGTTCCAGACGCTATCATCCTATACGCAACCATAAACATTACTAATAAGCATGACGTGCGCGTGACGTCACATACAAAGAAAGATAAGAAAAAGAGGAAACACAAACCTTGTGTCACTCTTGAGGATGTAAGAGATCTGGCAAATAGGGATGGCCTGAGGGTAAGGATTCTTGACGGAGACCTTGGCGTGATAATCAACTCCTTGACGAGTCACACCTTTGAAGTCTACGTCGTCCACGGTGGCTTCCGGCGTCGGAATATTAGCAAGCTTCTCGGCAAAGAAACCTTTAGCTTTATCCAACAAGCCTGAGATCAACGATCCCTTTTCTTCTACCTCCTTTTGCTCCGTTTCTGTCATTCTTTCTCTGTCTTTTTTTTTTCTTAACCTTTCAACTAGTTTTACTTCCAAATGATCAGATCTAATATCTATGGCTCTGTTGACTCCCTATATAAGATTTGCTTTGTACTTAAAAGGATAATTAATCCCTTATATATTAATTGAGGAACATTTGAAAAGATGTAACCTCAATTTTGTATTAATTAAAAGAGACCCCAATGCATAGGTGGCACTCAATTATGTAGTCAATTACATTTAATTGAAAAATAAGTAGGTCCACATTCGATTTTTATATGTTGTTAGATATATAAGTTGGTCAAACTATATGATATAATGATATGATATGATATTTTCTTTCCTTAAATAAAACCTACGGAATTACCATAAATCACTAATATATATATGATAATTAATGAGTTTAATAATAAAGATTTGATAACAATGTATATCTCCTCCATCATTTTTTGTTTAATTTTATATTATTAAAATAAATTAAACAATCAAATTAGCTATAAAAATAAAATTTAGATTTTTTCGTATATGTTATATTTTGAATTTTTAAAAACGACAATAAATGACTAAAACTATTAAAATTATTATGTTAAAAATTAATGATCAATGGTTTAACATTTTTATTATAAGAAGATACACATGATTTTAAAACCATATGAGTAAAAAATATCATTTAATAATAAAATAAATAAATATATATATATATTAAACACTATATACCATAAGATTACATAAATATTTTAATATTTAAACTTTCAATGAATTTTCAAGAACATTTATAAATTATAAACTTATTAAAGATTTCAGATTGAAAATTTTGTTATCGATGATTTAAATATTTTGTTATAAAACGATATGAACGATCATAGAACCGTATGATTATAAATTCTTATTTAATAAATAACTATACAAAATATACTATTCCTAGAAAAATAGGTTGGTCCATCTTAACTTATATTACACTTTTTATTAAACTAACTATCAAATTGATAAATAACGTATCAAAAAATGTTTTGCACTTTCCTTAAATAAAAGCTACGAAATTACCTAATATGATTAACGTATATGTGAAAATTAATTATAATGAATAATAAATATTTGATAACAATTTTTGTATCTTAGTTCTTTTTTTAATTTTATATTATTAAAATATCTTTAAAAATTACATTAAATATATAATAAAAACATTTATAATTTTTCTTATATGTTATATTTTGAATTTTTCAAAACGTCTATAAATTATTAGAAATTTGAAGATCCCCACTCTGAAAATTTTGTGATCAATAGATTATTTTTTTTGTCATAATAAGTTACAAATGATCATAAAATTGTATTAATATGAACTTTTATTTAATATTATAAGAAGATACACATTATTTTAAAACCATATGAGTAAAAAATATCATTTAATAATAAAACATATATATTTATATATATATATATTATACTATATACCATAAGATTACATAAATATTTTAATATTAAAACTTTCAATGAATTTTCAAAAAATTTTATAAATTATAAACTTATTAAAGATTTCACATTGAAAATTTTGTTATCGATGATTTAAATATTCAGTTATAAAATGATATGAATGATCATAGAACTGTATGATTATAAATTCTCATTTAATAAATGACTATATAAAATATATTATTCTTAGAAAAATAGGTTGGTCCATCTTGACTTACATTATATTTTTTATTAAACTAACTATGGAATTGATAAATAATCTACCAAAATTTTTTTTGCACTTTCCTTAATTAGAAGCTACGAAATTACCTAATATGATTAACGTATATATGAAAATTAATTATTATGAATAATAAATATTTGATAACAATTTTGGTATCTTAGTTCTTTTTTTTAATTTTATATTATTGAAAGATATTAAAAAATCACATTAAATATATAATAAAAACATTTATATTTTTTCTTATATGTTATATTTGAATTTTTCAAAACGTTTATATATTATTAGAAATTTGAATATTCTCACTCTGAAAATTTTGTGATCAAATTAGATTATTTTTTTGTTATAATAAGTTACAAATGATCATAAAATATAACGCATATGAATTTTTATTTAATAAATATTCAAACTAAATAATATATATATGTAAACACTAATGATTTAAAGCAATAAGATTGGCTGATCAATTTAGTCGTCCAGTTGAAATCTTTCAAAAGTATGTGAAAGACTAAAGTCAAAGTAAATATGGATTTAGAATAGTAGTTATATTTTACTAACCAAATACCGAAAAAAAACCGAACCGAACCGAAACCAACCCGATATTCGGATTGAACACCCGTAATCCAAATGAAGCCAAACTATTGTTTCATTCTCCAAAATATAATAAAAATAATAACTTAATCCCGCGCAAGGCGCGGGTCTTATCCTAGTATCTTAATTACCGGAGAAGCGTGTTATTATTCTATAGGTTATGGTAAAGGGGGTACGAATGAAATCTTTTATTTTTCAAATTAATATACGCAAAAGGAATAAAATACAAAGACCACTATGGATATTATAAGGAAAGATCCGTTTGCCGACCAAAAATGAAAGATTCGTTTGTTTTGGTCCGAACCATCATGGTCATAACGTGTGCGCTCTTACTTCTTTGCTTGTCCGAATTTTCTTTTCCTTTTTTAAAAATAAATCAATTCATATCCTAATTCCCAAAAAAAAAAATCTTATAATTTGTAATAGATGATGATTAAATTGTAAACAAAATCTTGATTTTTTTTGGAAAGTCATTTCCACAATGCTCGTTTCCTAGGACAATCTCTGAACTTCCCCTTGCACATGTGTTGTGTGCCTATATGAGAAAATCTAACTACTTGCGATCAACTGCCACCTAAATGTCAACGAAAAAAATCCATCACCTAACTTCACACGTGTATGCGACTAAAAAAACAGAGACACGGTTTGGTATGGCCTTCACACACCATGTGTATGTCTTAAAAGTTCATTTTTATTGTTTTCTATCTCACTGAAGAGAACCAGAAGGAAATAACAAAGGAAAAAAAGTGCATAGTCTTAGCTAATGATCATCTTGTTGAAGAACTCAGCTTGCTCAGGGAAGAATTCCAGAAGTTCATCTTTGGTTACCCACACAAAATCCTCGCAGTTACTTATGTTGTACTTAGACGCTGCCACTACACTGCATTTGAAGAAGAACCTCTACACAAAAACAACAAACAGAAGAAAGACATGATTTCAAGAATCCGTCAAATCAACTAATGGATGAGCCTTCTTATCTATTTCTTTCTATTAGAGTTTTGTTGTTTACCTTGTAAGATGGCAAATCAGGTGTTTCTTCAGTAGGTTGAATAGCCATGTGAGCCATTGGAGCATTTCCAACAAAGTATGTGTGCGTTAGGTCTCCTAACACTGACTTCAAAGCAGATTCCGCACACTACACATAGCAATATTTTAAGCACGATAAGTATGAAAGTGATGGTGTCATGGATTGAAACAGAGAGGATAAACCATCATCACCTTGCGAAGAGTAGGCTCAGAATCGTAGACCTTTTCAGGGAAATGCCAGACAGGTTTGTCGCTAGTTGCTCCAAATGGCTTGCCGAAGACAAGAAGATACAACTTCTTGTCCAGAGCTCTATATAATGACCTAATAATATTGCAAGCAGTTTCAAAGAGTAAACCAATTTTGATCATCACTCAAAAAAACACACAAAAGTCCCATGTCGTTAAAACTTACTTTTTGTCGTTATTCTTGTCAGCCTCTGTAACTCTGGGAGCAGGCACATAGTCCATTTGATATTCTCCCTTGGCTCTGCACTCACACATCCAAAAGATCAACCAAAGGTGTTCATTGAAACTTCATTACACACTGAACGACTTTTAAAAAGAAGCAGAAATGATCATAACTTTCACTATATATACCAAAACATTCAGGTTACTATATAACTAAGCACCTGAAACTCACAACCTACAAGATAAAACGTCTATCTACACTCTACAGTTCTTTGCTATTGTTATAGTCTGAAAGATCAATTTACGAGAGAATCTATGCATTCAAATACATTATAATCACAAAGAAAGTTCAACAAAACTGAAACTTTCAGAATAATACACTACACATTATAAAAGTAGTAGGTAAGGGAATGAATTTGACCTGTTCTTAGCAATGTCCAAGAACTCATCTGGGTATCTACGGCGAAACTGCTGTTGCCAATTGAACCTGCAATAGAGCAGCAACTTCTAGGTGAACATAGTGTGTATGTAACAAGACCACTTGAACCACACAAAGACATAAAGGAGAGGACTTTTACTTGAACTCCTGAAATGCGTATACAGTAGGATCTGGTTTTGGTATCACAACTCGCAGTCTCTCGAAAAGCACCGAAGCTACGATCTTTTCTGATGAGGAGCTCGTGCAATACCCTCGAAGCCTGCTCTCTAAGAGAGGCCTAGCCAGTAGCTGAGATCTCAATCTCTGCATTTCTCTATAATGCTCCTCAAAATGCACAAAAAAAAAAGGAGCAGACTTTGAAAACGGAAGTAGACAGAACCGGTAAGGGTTTTCTTCACAAGGGATTGCAAAGTTCTTGGTTTACAGAACCAGACTCAATCAATCCGGTTTGCTATGATAAAATTCGAAAAAAAGAAGCTCCGTTGCCGGGACTCGAACCCGGGTCTCTCGGGTGAGAGCCGAGTATCCTGACCAGCTAGACTACAACGGATTTTGCTTATCGTACCATACAAATATGTGAACAAATTGTATGTACTTCGTTGGTAGGAGTCTACAATCTCCTGCTAACACTAGTTGATTCAAGTGAAAGAAAAGAGAAGATATTTGTGTTGAACTCTGATTGGTTTAAACAATGAATCCAACATTTAAATAAGAAGAATCTCTCTACAGACTGAACAAAAAAGAAGTTGAATGTATGATTCGAGTCTTCTTCTTCTACACTTTCTTGGCAATGTGCGGTTGTGAATCAGCTGATCATGTCGATGGCACCGGGTAAAACCTGAAACTTTCTAGGTAGGAATCCAAGATGTTCTCCATCTGACTGAACATAGATGCTTCCACTCTCTGAAACCTCCTCAACTTCTATACTTTGTACACTACAAGAATAAACCACCAAGTACTTAGGGGACATTTACAGACCAAAATAATGAGGAGAGGAGACAGAAGAGAAACTATCTGACCTTCTTGAGCTCACATTGTTAACTGAGAGATGCGTCCCATTGTATAGCTTATGAAGCTTCAGTATGAAGTCGTACCACTTGAAGTCCTGAAGTACCACAACCTGCAGACAAGTGTATGAAGGTCAAAAAACCTATTCACATAAAGATCTAATAATCAATGGTATCGTCGCACGCACCTCAAGATTTCCATTTCCAGGGGAAGCGTTGGGGGTGATTTTCATTCCACCACCAAAGTATTTAGCGTTTCCAACGCAGAGAGCGGTGACTTGTGGATATACTTCCCATTCACCTCCATTAACCTGACAATGTAACACAATCCTTTCTAAATTTTACTTTCTATGATGAAGAAGAGATTTTTGCAGAGATGGTTGTTTACCTTGATCCTCATATCTCGGTTGTCATGTCCCATAAAAGCCTGGAGGGCACCAATTACGTAGCACAAGCTTCCAAATTTCTTGTACTTTGAAGCGTAAAAGCCTGCCTTTGCACTCCTGAAAGTGATGAACAACAAAAGAGATTTACAACCAAGGATTAACCAGATAATCACACAGAAAATCACTTACAAATGAACATCAGCAACGTTGATGAAGTAATGCGAATCCCTTCCTTCCTGGTCGATAACACCGACATCAACCCGTGATCGTATCCCTGAGAATATTGTGATTTCATATGAGACATAAGTTATACATTAAGTCCTAAGTCCTAACTCCTCGAATGTATTCAGTGGCATACCTTTAGCAATGCGATCCACCGCTTCGCAAGGATCATTCTTCCTAATAAAACGCAGAATACACTCAAGACTTGGCTCGAAAACAACATTCGGAAATAAATCACAACAGACAGAGGTTGCAAAAAACTAACCAACCAAATGTTCTAGCAAAATCCGAACCAGTACCTAACGGAATCAGCTGCAAAAAGAAAGAAAGAAAGATGGACCGAAACTGTAAGCTGTAACTCCGCATGAGATAAACACAAAAAAACAAGTAAAAAAAAGAGTCGATTCAAGCAACTCACACCAAGTGCAGCCGAGTGGCTGGTTTCGCTATTGAGATTACCAACAGGCTTCCCCTCCCAAAAGAAGCCATTAACAACCTGTGAATCAAAAAAAGATAGAATGAGTAAAGCTGAGAATTTCAAGAGAGTTCTATTCAACACAGATTCTCAATTTCTACCTCATGCAGAGTTCCATCACCTCCTACAGCAATGACAGCATCTGCACCATCCCTAATAGCCTGATAGAGAGCAACATGATGATAAGAGAATATATAACCAATCAAAGCAATGTATAGCTTTTCACTGCCACTTACCTCTCTTGTAATGTCAATGGCATGAGAAGGACCAGATGTTAAGGACTCACATATCTGGAGGAAAAAAACAACAAGACCAGAAACTCACTCTCAGAAGCAGATGGCATCATACAACATATGTAAGCGAATCAAAAACTCACATTACAGTCTTCACCAAGACGAGATCGAAGGTAAGGAAGCAGCTTCTTCCATTCCTTAGCTGTTCTACCATTAGCTCCTAATTCAACACTAAAACGAAGTCAATTTCCATCTCCATAGAACCACCACCTCGAGATTGATTCTCATCATGTAAAAATCATAACTTTAAGAAGAAGGCCAACACACCTTGAGGGTTCACGACGAAAACGAGATCACGGAGGCGGGAGGAGGAGACGACGGCAGTGGCACCACCACCACCACTGCAAAGGGTGATGCGATCAGAGGAAACACGGCGCTGCTCCCTATAGAACGAAGGTTGTTTCGCCTCGTAAGAGCGATTTGAAATGCAGCAACTGTATCGTAGCATTGTGTGGTTTCAACTCGGCCCGGGGAGACACCATCGCCGTTATCATTTCGTCGACGCTTGCAGAGAGACCCTCTGTCTCAGCTAGAGACTTTCTCAAAGATTATGGGCTGAGATTAGGCCTCAGTCCTTATGGCCCATAAATCATTCTGGTGAAGATTAGTCCTACACTCTTTGTCAAGATGTGGGGTCGATACTTTTGCCGACCGGTGTGCTTATTGTGGGGCTCAAACATCACTACAGCTGTAAAAATGGACTTTTCTGCCCCATTTACGCAATAATATGAACTAGAGACCCGTGCAACCGCACGGGTGTTTGTTTTCACTTTTCTATACATAAATTATTGTTTTATAACATAAGTGGTATATATTTTTAATGTTAATCATATACATAAATATTTCTATAACTATTTCAAATACAATAATTTTATAATTTACATGTTATAATTATTAATTGTTTAAACCGTATGTATTTACCATTTCTTATTATATATTTATCTTATTGTATTTGCATTTAGTTATTAAGCAAATTAATATATTAATGAGAAAATATATTTAAAAATTATTTTGTATTTAATTTATGCTAAATTTTGACTCGTCTTTCAAAACTGGATTTCTTTTTACCAATATTAGATAATTTATTATTGTATATATAAAAGTCTAAGATATGTTAATTTTTAGACATGTATTATATAGTTTGTTAATTTTAAGATGTTCTATCATCATATTATATTTTAAATAAATAATTTATATTTATGAAAATAAATTTAATAAATTGATCAATTGAATATAATTTTATCATATTTATTTTAGTATAATAATTATATTTTAACATGATCATGACTATAAAGTAGATAAAATAGGATATATTTTATTTATTTTCGTTTTTAAACGATAACTTAAAATACATTAAGTTATTGTTTAAATATTTTTACACAGATTTATTAAAATTTGAAAATATAATATATAAATATATCTTATATTTAAAATGAAAATATATTATGATTAAAGTAGTTACAAAGATTTTATATTATTAAATTTAAAGAAATACATGTTAATTTTTATACATGTATTATATAGTTTGATAATGTAAACCCATCTTACCAACATATTAAATTTTATTTTTAAACATAAATATTTTATAATTACGAAAATAAAATAAATAAATATATAAATTTAATACAATTTTATTATATTTAGCTTAATATAATAATTTTATTTTAATATGATTGATTATGATTATATAATAAATAAAATATTATAGATTTTTTTATTTTTAATTTTATATAACTGAATATATTAATGTATAATAATATTTTAAACTAATTTCGAAATTAGCAAAGATATTTAAATATAATTTCAAAAATGAAGATCTTATAAAAATCTTTTTAAACAGATTTGTTAGAATTTAAAAATAAATATATTTATATTTAAAATGAAAAGATATCAAAAGATATTATGATTAAAATATTTTAAAATTTCTATTTATTATTAATCTGAACTAAAATGTAATATGAATTTCTATGAATAGGTCCATTAGGTTCATTTTTAAAAAAATCACACATGAATCAAGGTTGTGACTTCTGTTTTAATATATAAGATTCGTTAAACCTTATGTTTTGACTTAAATTCTCGTAAAAAAAACTAATTATTTCTTTGATCAAAAAAAAAAACTAATTATTTCATATTTATTATTTTTTAATGAGCTCACATTTTGAAGGCAACCTGGTAAAATAAACGTGAACCCAAAAATTAGTTTCGAGAAACCATAATTAATCAAAAAACAGGAGTCTGTAGAACGTGGTATTACATAATTAATAGTTTAGCCGTTAGATTTGGTTTTATAATTAAAACAAACAAAGACTGACTTAACGCTAATGACTTGTTTTATAATCCCACGAAACCCTCTCGTTTTGGCCTTTAGATAAAAGATTATTTATTTAGCCGTCCAATTTTTCATTAGAAGTTTAAATAATGCTATGCACAAGGCTGTGAGAAAATCAAACGTAACCACCATTTACAGTCGTACACTTGTTAGCTTATAATTAGTATTTTATGTGACAGGCCGTGACTTTATTATCCGTATAAACTAACGTCGGACCTCCGCCATAAGTTATTTCTCAGCTAATGAAGCATTAGAAGATCAATCTGACGACACTTTCCTTGTTGATTTCTTCATTTCCAGCAACTTTAAATCGGTAAGCTTCCTGTAAATTGAGTTATCTTTTAGATGTGCTGTTCTTCTGAAAATCAAATACTGCATATTTAGTTTTAGCTCGATGTAGAGTTTTGTGTGGATAATTAGTTTCTAGGGTTCATAGACTCTGTAAAGATTGAAACTTTATCCCCCTAATTCCTGAGCTTCAAGTGTTAGATTAAGAATTATACCAATTTATCCATGTGGGTTTCTCATAATAATTATAATAAAACTGAAAAGTTTAGTTTTTGATTCAAAGATCTTCAAAGTTGTCAGCTTTTTTGAGATTTAACCCTCTATTAACCATTGAATTGATGAAATCAAATTGGCTTATTCGATTATAATTAACTAATCATGACCCTTACAATATTCACCTCTTTGTGTTTATCAGTGTGTAAGCAAAATGAGCAGAGCACAAGATCCACCGAGAGGTTTCTTCCCATTTGGGAACCCCTTTCGTATGCTATCCCCCAAGGGCTCAGCTTTATCACCGTGGGCACTCTCTCTTTTAAACAACTTCGAGTTACTTTTAGCTGAGAGGCTCAAGAAACTCATGCCCAAGTCCAAATCCGACATCCTCACTCTCTCCTGGATGAAGCTAGCTATGGAGTCGCTCTGCGAGACTCACACCAACATCAACACCCTCATCACCGACCTCCAGCTTCCTGTCTCCGACTGGGAAGAGAAATGGGTCGACGTCTACCTCGACGTGAGCGTCAAGCTGCTAGATCTCTGCAACGCGTTTAGCTCCGAGCTCACGCGTCTTAACCAAGGAGATCTCTACCTTAAGTGCGTGCTTCACAGCTTGCAGTCTGGTTCTGGTGAGAAGAAGTATCTCCAGGCTCGGTCTTCGCTTGATAGCTGGAGGCAGCATGTCAACGCAAACAACGCTAGAATCGAAAACTGCCGCGCTGTTCTAGACTCTCTTGTTAAGTCTCTGAGCTTGCCTAAAGTCAAGAACTCGGATAAAGGGAAGGTTCTCATGAGGGCCTTTTACGGTGTGAAGGTTCAAACGGTTTATATCTGCAGTGTATTTACCGCGGCCTGGTCTGACTCCACCAGCGATCTTTTCGACTTACCGGTGTCTGATAAGCCGTTGTGGGCTAAGGTCTTCACTGATGTGCAGAGTGTTGTGAACGGTGAGATCAGAGAGATGTTCTCTTCAGGTAGAAGTACGATTCTCAAAGAGCTGGAGGCAGTTGATGCTAGTGTGGAGAAGCTGTACCCGATGGTTCAAGATGGGGTTGATCCTGTGGAAGTTGAGTCTCTTAAGGAGTTGGGGACGCAGGCTGAGAAGTTGTCTCAGGGGTTAGATCAGTTACTAGAGGAAGTTGATAGTTTCTTTAAAATGACTTTAAGTGGAAGAGATGTGTTGCTGTAATCTTAGGTCTAGTGACTCATTCTCTGGCAATGCAGTTGGAGAGATTTAGTTTAAGTCTATGATGTATAGGTCTCTGAATGTGTGCATCTTGTTGAGCTTGTCTCTTTGGTATAAGTGTGTGTTGGTCTTGTCTGTACTGATTGAAATCAATACAAAATATATAAAATTTCTGTTTGACTTGTTTTTAATAAAGATATAATAATCCTTATAGATGTGTGCAATTAGTAGTAACAAATGAAATTTGCAATATTGAGCTAAGGAGTGACTTCTACTTCTCGTGACAACATACACGTATGTAATCTTTAGATTCACGGGTCACTTGAGAGATCTTTTACAGTTGAGAAAAGCTTCTTTCTCTTCACATGGTTTTAGTGTCTTCAAGAGAGACCTTAAACTTCAACAAAGGCCCTTCTTTTTGGTCTGATTCATTGCATCATCATGTCTGGAGAATCAAGCTCTTGTTCTACAGATCATTGCATCAAAGTTGTACCGACACACGGAGGCCGTTATATTCAGTACAACGTTTATGGACAGCTCTTTGAAGTTTCAAGAAAGTATGTTCCACCTATCCGTCCCATTGGTAGAGGCGCTTGTGGTATTGTCTGGTAAGCTCTCTTTATGATTCTTCTTCTCATTAAAGCCTTCCTCTTTTGGATGTTCATTGGTTCTTGAGTTTCAGTGCTGCGGTGAACTCAGTGACTGGAGAGAAAGTGGCAATCAAGAAGATCGGTAATGCTTTTGATAATATTATTGATGCTAAGAGAGCTCTACGTGAGATCAAGCTTCTCAGGCATATGGATCATGAGAACGTAAAACCTTAATTCATCATTTCTCATATTAAGTTTCTTCTAATGACGAGAAAAAACAGAGAAGAAACAGAGAAAAACAGAGGATACTCTGTTTCCTCTGTTTTTATCTCTTTAATCTAAAATCAATCTGATCTACAAGCCCTTGGTTTGAATCTTCAGGTCATAGCCATCAAAGATATTGTAAGACCACCGCAACGAGATATCTTCAACGATGTCTACATTGTCTACGAGTTAATGGACACTGATCTTCAGCGAGTCCTCCGTTCTAACCAAACCTTAAGCCATGATCAGTGCCGCGTAAGTCTGATTCTGATCTAATGGAACACCTCTCTGATCTGATCTTTATTTAACTTATCTTTCCTTTTTTCTACAGTTCTTTGTGTACCAGCTCTTGAGAGGGCTCAAGTACGTGCACTCGGCCAACATATTACACCGTGATCTAAGGCCGAGCAACGTGCTGCTTAACTCCAAACACGAGCTAAAGATTGGTGATTTTGGGCTTGCGAGAACAACTTCAGACACAGACTTTATGACTGAGTATGTGGTCACGCGTTGGTACAGAGCTCCTGAGTTGCTTCTTAACTGCTCTGAGTACACAGCAGCTATTGATATATGGTCTGTGGGGTGTATACTCGGTGAGATGATGACGGGACAGCCTTTGTTTCCTGGCAAAGACTATGTTCATCAGCTTAGGCTTATCACAGAGGTAAAAGAAGCATTAGTTTAAAAACCTGTCTGAAAAAAACATGCAGTTACCTCACTTGTTGAATATACAGCTTGTAGGCTCTCCGGACAACTCCAGTCTTGGTTTCCTTCGCAGTGACAACGCGAGAAGATACGTGAGGCAACTTCCACGGTACCCGAAACAACAGTTTGCTGCTAGATTCCGGAAAATGCCTCCTTCTGCTATCGATTTACTAGAGAAAATGCTTGTCTTTGATCCTAACCAGCGCATCTCAGGTAATAACAACACACAAAGATACCTACAAAACATTCATGAGGTTCTTGTAGTTTCTGTTTGGCTTATATCTCAACTTGGTTTAGTTCTTTTTTTGCTGATTGTGTTGTGTGTATAGTGGATGAAGCTCTTGGCCATGCTTACCTATCACCGCACCATGATGTGAACAAAGAACCGGTGTGTCCGACTCCTTTTAGCTTCGACTTCGAGCATCCTACATGCACGGAAGAACACATAAAGGAGGTTATCTACAAGGAGTCCGTCAAATTCAATCCTGACCATTGAGACAAAGAACAAAAAACATGTTTGATGATGGTTCCTTTTCAAGCCTCTTTGTTTCTTTTTTTTTTTTAAATCTAAACTTGTTTTATTTTTTGGGTTGAATAATTGCTATGATGATGATACACACATACATTGATATCTATATCTATGTCGAAGTCACTGCAGAGCTTGACATTCTTTATATCAGTTTCTTAAGTTGTGATTGGATCATATAGTAATAAATAATAGTAAAAAGTTATCTATAATATTACACAAAGATTAGAGAAAGTCTCGGTCTTTTGGTAAACCGCCAATCTCTACTCTTTGTAGTTTTATCAGGTTTGCTAATCTTATTTTAGCCTCTGATTAATTAGTTTTGATTAAACATGATTAAATTAAGTTGATGTTAGTATGTAGTAGTTATGAGTTGTCTCTGACCTACACGTAATATACTAGTATTCATGGCAAAGAAATCTTTAAAACCAAATACACATCACATCTCGACGCTATGCTGTGTAAACCACGCTCCAAGATTCCTTATCATATCAGAACTTCGATCATTTGACAGCCGTTCGGTTAGCTTGTGAAGAAATTATGGCGCGTGATTTAAACTGAACAAAAGAAAAGTAAAGTCCAAGTTTGTGTAATAATCTACTAGTTAAAAGTCCTTATATTTCGTCAAAGACGACGAAAATTCTCTTGGAATAATGCGTTTATTCTTCTTCTTCGTCTACTCACACTTTAAATACTCTAAACCCCTTGAAATTTCACCTACTAATGGCGGAGATTTCAATTCTGAGTTTAACAACTCTCCTCCTCTTCTTCTCATGGTCGTTATCAATCTCTAATTCTCTTCAAGATTCTGTCTCGTACGACAAGAATGGAAGCTTCTTCACGGTCTCGAGCTTCAGGTACCCAAAGTCCCAAGTCAGGCCCTACGATACTCGTTACATCAGAGGTCTGTTCATCAGCTTCCCCTTGATCTTATTATATTTTATGGTGATGATCTTCACGAGTGAGCTCTGTTTCTGTGCAGTTGATTTACCTCCATGGTTCTCATCGTTGAATGTAGCTATTGAATCTGATGTTGACATCGTAAGCTTCTTACTATGCTCTCTATTCATTTTGATTTTTCTCCATATTCGATTTATTTAATTTGGATTTGCATTTTTTTTTCTATGGAGCAGAGTGCAAAGAGCGTCTCGAAGATTTCGAAAAGTCTCCTTCCTGTTATATGCTTCAGAGACGGTAGCCCACCTCTTCCTGATGCCTCAACCAACGCTCTCAAAGCTTTAGGTACGCTTTAGGTACACTGTAGTTATGTTTCTTTGTCTGAACTTACTATATTAGGTAGTTAAATAAATTGTTTTTCTTTTCTTGTGTTCTGTAGTTATGCTTCTTTGTCTGA
Organism: Brassica napus; assembly: GCF_020379485.1. Taxonomy (NCBI): domain Eukaryota; kingdom Viridiplantae; phylum Streptophyta; class Magnoliopsida; order Brassicales; family Brassicaceae; genus Brassica; species Brassica napus. Next base: position 21,596,620 of record NC_063437.1, on the reverse strand, counting down.
ACTTACTATTTTAGGTAGTTAAATAAATTGTTTTTTCTTTTCTTATGTTCTGTAGTTATGCTTCTTTGTCTGAACTTACTATTTTAGGAAACTAAAACAAAGTGTTTTTTTTTCTTCTAAATATGTTTTCTAGAGCTAGGACAGTTATTCAATGGATCCTTTGAAGGAGGTCAAGATATTGAGATTGCAGAACAATGTTACCCTATGCAGAAGAACATTTCCTTGAGACTAACCAATGAACAGGTTAGCTTCCCCTAAAAAAAATTGTGTTTTAGGACATTTTTAGATGTGTGATGTTGCTGCTACTTACAGATATCTCCTGGAGCTTGGTATGTTGGTCTGTTTAACGGAATTGGTGCTACTAGGACTCAAGGGAAAATGGTATGTAACTAAAATTTTGGTTACAGTCTTTTTAAGTTCATATCTCTGATGCATAATAGAATTACTGCACAGATTGTTCGCTCCTCGGCGTTTTCATATAGTGCCAACATTACCGTAGAAGGTTGTAGAACCGCTACCATGTGGGGGCCTTCCTGCAACCAGACTATATATCCCCTTTCCTGTTGTCGGTTGGATAACCAGACAGGAAGTATGGTTTCTTGCTCTGATTCCTCTCCTAACTCTTGTCTCTCCGGTGCTGAAACAAAGACATATGCTTTAGATGTAGATGGAATAGCTGAACAGTTAGTTATAACGGCATCTAATTTGAAAGTAGATTCTAACGAAAGCTATCTCATGTGTTACGCTCGTTTTGGAGCTATAGCTTCAGAGACTCTACACGATTACTCTGGTGATATACACAAAGTTGCTTTAGTTATTAACAAACCAAAAGCTGGTCGATGGTATATTAGCACGAATTCTAGTTCTAAGGTCTGCTTTTCGGTGAACGTTAAGGTGATAGGGTGTCCCATGGGGAAAGCAGGACCAAACTGTGTGCAGCAACTCTACATGCTTCAGGTAACCTTTAGTAAAATGCATTTTGATTATGTCAAAATTCAAGATTGAGCTTTATACTTCTGATCCTGATTTTAAAAATGGGTCTAGTCTGTAAATTGGCCATTGCATGAACTATTTTCTTAAAATTCGATTTATACTATTTAAATCGGTTTAAATCATTCCACATCGGTTTAAATTAAGTAATAATGGTAGTACAAATCCACAAATTTGTATATCTAATTTTGATAATTCATCAAAATAATTTTATAAAAAAAACTCAAAAATTAAAATACCTTATAAAAACTAAAATATATAAAACAAATCATTAATTTGTACTATATTCTACCTAATAGCTACTATATAAAACAACTAGCAATTTCTTGAACATTGCTTATGACATTGTTGAACATGATGCATTTTATGCAGGCAGTGATGAGGAGAGAATCATCGACACCTTTTGAATCATACTATTTGCCGGTCAATGACGCTACACCTTCAGGCTCGAGCACTGGCTTTCCCCTCAAATCAGACACAACCACTTGGACTTATTTTCTCATGAACATCCCTCAAGGAGGAGCTGGTGGGCATATCCACTTCAGGTTAACATCACATTCCACGACACAGTATGAAGTGTATCTTAGATTTGGTGGACTGCCCACTGTTGATGACCATGATTATTATTATGTGAACCAAACAAGTGCTAGCCGCTCAACGTTCTTCTCACTGTACAACTCTAGCCAAGAGAAAATTGATTTCTACATCTTGTATGCTCGAGAAGGAACGTGGTCACTAGGGCTGAGGAAGCTCAGTGACTCTACTCCTGCTACCACAGCATCTAAAGGTCCATCTACTCTTGTATCTCTTTCTCTTGAAAGATGTCCCAGAGGGTGTTCATCTCATGGGAATTGTAGATATGCTTTTGATGCTAGTGGATTGACATCCTACAGCTTTTGTTCTTGTGACCGAACACATGGAGGTTTTGACTGTGGTATTGAAGTTGTATCACACATAGGTATATCTTAATCTACCAGTCTTTGAAACTGTGACAACTTTTTCTATGTACTCATTTGCTAAAACACCTGATGCAGGACATATCATTCAGTCTATTGCTCTCATCGCATCAAATGCAGCGGCTCTTTTTCCAGCTTACTGGGCACTTAGACAACGAGTAATTTTCTTATTATACACTTTTTAGTTCAGTGGTTTTTGGTTTGTTCGAAAAGCTGCTGATTCATATGCTAAGCAGGAGTATCCAGAGTGGTTTCTTTTCACATCTAGTGGAATCTCAAGCGGTTTGTATCATGCATGTGATGTAGGCACCTGGTGTGTGTTAAGTTACAACGTGTTACAGGTCCGAGTAGTTATTTATCTGCATCATTGTCATCTTATACTTTGTTACAAAATGGTATATCTTGTTTTTTTTTTATTCAGTTTATGGATTTCTGGCTCTCTTTCATGGCGGTGATCGGTACATTTGTGTACTTATCCACGGCTGATGAAGCAGTCAAGAGGACAATACACATAGTTGTTGCCATTCTCACAGCTTTGTTGGCCTTAACTCAGGCAACAAGGTATGTAACATGTTAAACTGAATGGTTATGTTAATTAGCACTTAAAAAATACTATTTGCTTGCAGGGCGTCCAACATTATCATTGTATTAGCAATCGGGTCGCTTGGTCTCCTCTTTGGATTTTTGGTAGAATTTGTTACAAAGCATAGATCATATTGCGGATCAGCTGGATTTTCTTTGAACATGCTCGACAGGTAACATAAGGAAACTATACAGTTATTACACTCTGACAAGTTCTAAGTAACTCATATGCTTGTCCTAGGCCACGGGCAGTGAAAGAATGGTTTAGTAAATTAATCAAGACGGTGAAAAAACGGTTTCGTTGGAACTTTGTGGCAGCTGGTCTTGTAGTCTTTACCATGGCAGCCACAAGTTTCAAGGTGGAAACCAGTTCAAGCTACTGGATTTGGCACAGGTATGTGTTCAAATGAGAGTAATATCGACTGGTATCAGTTTTTGAATATTGACAAAATGAAAATGATGTGCAGTATTTGGCATTTGACGATATACACATCTTCCTTCTTCTTCCTGTGTTCGAAGATTGCAATTGTAAATAATGAGAACCAAACCCACCATGGAGCTGACAGTTACGAGTTAACAAGGCAAGACTCGCTACCAAGAAACTAATAAAAGCATAATGATAAGAGTCTCTTTACTAAATTCTTTATGTATTTTCTCTTGTATCTATACCAAGTACCAACTAGAGAAGTGTTGGAACAGAACAAAGACATGGTGATGGGTAAATATTCGGGTCGTGTCTGTAATTTTGTGTGTTTATTATATACACAGTGACAGAAAAAGACCACTGAAGTGATAATCTCTTTTGGTACAATTGAAGCTTTGGCATTCTTAAACAATATTTGACTTCATGACTTTAAAAATTAAACCTTTCAAACTAATCTTATTTGGACTTAAATATATTTGGCTTAAATTCGCTTAGGCTAGGACAGACTCAAAAATTTGAAACCATACATTTTAGTTTAAATAATATTATTTTTTGATCAAAACAGTTTTTTATAATGATATGTTATTCCAATATTTTTGATCTAAGCTCTATCATAACAAATAAGAAAATTAAATCTGTTCTTTACGAAAATTAGATGGTTCAAAAATTGAAAATGATAAATACAATGTTTTAATAAATTATTCCGAAAAAATCTATAAATCCGAAAAGCTCTATAGCTCTATGGCCGAATTTAAGAATATAGGTCTAAAATATTTTTGGATTAAATATATACAGGTTTTTTCGATTTCGGGCCGGCCCGATTGATATCTCTAGTGGTTTGTTAGTATTTAACACAAATTCTGGTTTGGAAGTGTTTAACCCAACCTGTGGGTCAACAATTAACTAGAGTTAGTATATTTTTTTTTTTGACAGCTATTATCTCTATATATAGATTTGATGGTGGTATGGTCGCCCTCATTTTCCAATACGTTTCGTATAAAAAAAACCGTCGGGCTTCCTTTAATAAAAGTATAAAACAAAACATTTCTCTTACATTTCTTCTTAATACCAGCAATAATCAAGGAGAGAAATTAACAGAGAAAAGGTTAGTGATTTCACCAAAAAAAAATTATAATTAATAAATCTGATCTCTGCAGTTTTTTTCTTCTTTTCATTGTTGGGCGATTTTCGATTTCGTTTACAATTAAGTAACCCTAATTTCGTGGGGAAAAAATACATGTGATTTTGAGGAATAAGGGGTCTGTATATTCGAAAAGTTCCATTTTAGACCCTAAACTTCTTCTTCGGTCACCATCCATCAAAATTCAAACCTTCCAAAAATAGAAACTAATGGCGGGTCTTCCAAAAATGCTCTTCGATTTCTTGTGTTTCCCGCTAAAATAAAAACCCTAGTTCATAGATTACGATTCTTCAGCTCCCAGATCCATTTGCTTCTCTTTTGAATCATCGCTTTGTTTGTTTCAGGGCTGTCAATGGCTGGATGGTCGATGGTAGTAGCAGACGAAGATGCCGCCGCCGCCGCCGCCGTCGATTTCTTCAAAACTCCGAAGAATCTCGAATCGAATAACTCTCCTGAAGCCGTCAACATCAACGATCTCGTCTCCTTGTTCCATCGCTTACTCGAATCGTTCCTCGTGGAGTTTTGCTCGGCGGATAGTTTCCGACCTCTTCCTCCGATGACCGGCGACGGGAGAGTCGTCGATTTGTTTAATCTTTTCCTCAGTGTTAGTCGCAGAGGCGGGGTTAGTGCCGTTTCGTGGGATGAAGTAGCTCAAGAGTGTGGATTAGGGTTGGTTAACTCAGCTTCTGTGAAGTTGATTTACGTTAAGTATCTCGATGCACTTGCTCGTTGGTTGAACAGAGTTGGTAGCGATGATACTAGTAGCTTGGAGTTGTCTGGAATCTCAGATGGTTTGATGTGTAGGCTTAAAGATTTTTTATGTGAGGTGAAAAGGAAGTATGGTACTGCTTCAAGGGAGGTAGGAGCTGAGCTTCAATGGTTTGTATCTAAAACTAAGAGAAGTTATGATGATGATAAGAAAGTTATGAGCCTTGACTGCTCTTTTTTGCCTGGGAAGAGAAAACGGGAGTGTCCTTTGGAGACGTTGGAATGGTTAAGGGAGGCTGCTAAGGATCCATGTGGGATATCTATTGGTCGTGTGCCAGATAGATCAAAGTGGGAAGCTTATGGAAGTGAAGAGCCGTGGAAGCAGCTTCTTCTGTTTAGGGCTTCAAGAACAAATACTGATCCGGCTTGTCAAAAGATTTGGCAGGTGTGTGTATATATAGTTTGCATTTGCTGTTGTTGAAAAAGTCCCATAGGTTTTAAATGCACTAAGTTTCCAGCTTTAAGTGATTATTCATTTTTGAGTCATTAATTGCATGTCTTAAAGCATTTTAAGGAATTGTTAGTAGCAACTTAGGTAATGAGAATGGTTTAGTACCTGGGATGAGAATTATCTATGATGTTTCATTACATAGGTTGTGAATCTTGTGTGATTGAAATGGAATCTGTCGTCTCTGATTTCACCACTGTTCTTCGATTGTTATGCCATTCAAGGGTTGTGATCATTTGCTTGTATGTTTCAGAGAATCCAGAAGATGCATCCATCTCTGTATGAAGACAGTGCTGGACCTAGTTACAATCTGAGAGAGAGACTCAGATTTAATGAGAGTGGCTCGGCTTCAGACAGTTCAGATGAGGAGGATAGACCATGTGCTCGAGTTGGCTCACAGTTTCAGGCTAAGGTACCTGAGTGGATTGGCGTCAACACCGAAAGCGATCCAAAGTGGTTGGGCTCTCGGGTCTGGCCGCTGAGCAAAGAACAAAGCAACAACAATCTTCTCATCGAAAGAGATCCTATTGGGAAAGGAAGACAAGATCCATGCGGTTGCCAGAACCCAGGTTCTGTTGGATGTGTCAGATTCCATATCAACACAAAACAGGAGAAACTGCAACTTGAACTTGGCTCAGCTTTCTACATGTGGTGTTTTGATTCTATGGGTGAAGGCACTCTGCAATATTGGACGGACTTAGAACTGAAGAAGGTGAAGCTGTTGATGACTTCTCCACCTACACTTAGCGCATCTTTCTTCAGCGAGCTCAAGAGTATTCTTTCTTCAAAGAGCAGAGAAGAGATCGTGAGCTACTATTACAACGTGACGCTTTTGCAGTTTATGGCAAATCATAGTAGAATGACTCCTGGTGAGGTAGACAGTGATACTGATCAATACTACAACCTTGCACCAGGGAATGGAGATCAAACCATGGAAGCAAACACATCTCAGAAGCATGTCCTGCTTACCCCTAAGAAAAAAAGGCGTCGATAGAGAGGAGCAGTCCCATTTTTGTTCTTTCCCTTTTTGGAGGCATATCTATTGGCATTGAAACTGCTTTAAACTCGTTGGACGAAGGGTTCATCAATCAATCACATCGGCTCTGCAAATTCTGGTTTTGTTTTCTATGGTAGATACTTCCATCTCTCCATTGTTTTGATGGTGCTGCAAGAGTATTTTTTTTTTTTTTTTTTTTTTTTTTGTGGTTGGCATTGCTTAAAAGGTTTTGTCAAAACTTTTGGGTACAGTGAAATTTCGGATTGGTTTGGTGAATACAACAGAGGCAAAATGTAATTGCAATTTTTTTGTTTTGTTTCAAATGGTAAAATGATGAAATGTTTACCAAACTTCCATGATTTCGAATCCCTTATATATTAATTGAGGAACATTTGAAAAGATGTAACTTCAATTTTGTATTAATTAAAAGAGACCCAAATGCATAGGTGTCACTCAATTAGGTAGTCAATTACATTCAATTGAAAAATAAGTAGGTCCACATTCGATTTTTATATGTTGTTAGATATATAAGTTGGTTAAACTATATGATATAATGATATGATATGATATTTTCTTTCCTTAAATAAAACCTACAGAATTACCATAAATGACTAATATATATATGACAATTAATGAGTTTAATAATACAGATTTGATAACAATGTATATCTCCTCCATCATTTTTTGTTTAATTTTATATTATTAAAATAAATTAAACAATCAAATTAGCTGTAAAAAGAAAATTTAGATTTTTTCGTATATGTTATATTTTGAATTTTTAAAAACGATAATAAATGACTAAAACTATTAAAATTATTATGTTAAAAATTAATGATCAATGGTTTAACATTTTTATTATAAGAAGATACACATGATTTTAAAACCATATGAGTAAAAAATATCATTTAATAATAAAATAAATATATATATATATATATATTAAACACTATATACCATAAGATTACATAAATATTTTAATATTAAAACTTTCAATGAATTTTCAAGAACATTTATAAATTATAAACTTATTAAAGATTTCAGATTGAAAATTTTGTTATCGATGATTTAAATATTTTGTTATAAAACGATATGAACGATCATAGAACCGTATGATTATAAATTCTTATTTAATAAATAACTATACAAAATATACTATTCCTAGAAAAATAGGTTGGTCTATCTTAACTTATATTACACTTTTTATTAAACTAACTATCGAATTGATAAATAACGTACCAAAAAATATTTTGCACTTTCCTTAAATAAAAGCTACGAAATTACCTAATATGATTAACGTATATGTGAAAATTAATTATAATGAATAATAAATATTTGATAACAATTTTTGTATCTTAGTTCTTTTTTTTAATTTTATATTATTAAAATATATTTAAAAATCACATTAAATATATAATAAAAACATTTATAATTTTTCTTATATGTTATATTTTGAATTTTTCAAAACGTCTATAAATTATTAGAAATTTGAAGATCCCCACTCTGAAAATTTTGTGATCCATAGATTTTTTTTTGTCATAATAAGTTACAAATGATCATAAAATTGTATTAATATGAACTTTTATTTAATATTATAAGAAGATACACATTATTTTAAAACCATATGAGTAAAAAAATATCATTTAATAATAAAACATATATATTTATATATATATATATAGATTATACTATATACCATAAGATTACATAAATATTTTAATATTAAAACTTTCAATGAATTTTTAAAAAACATTTATAAATTATAAACTTATTAAAGATTTCACATTGAAAATTTTGTTACCGATGATTTAAATATTCAGTTATAAAATGATATGAATGATCATAGAACTGTATGATTATAAATTCTCATTTAATAAATGACTATATAAAATATACTATTCTTAGAAAAATAGGTTGGTCCATCTTGACTTACATTATATTTTTTATTAAACTAACTATCGAATTGATAAATAATCTACCAAAATTTTTTTTGCACTTTCCTTAATTAGAATCTACGAAATTACCTAATATGATTAACGTATATATAAAAATTAATTATTATGAATAATTAATATTTGATAACAATTTTGGTATCTTAGTTCTTTTTTTTAATTTTATATTATTGAAATATATTAAAAAATCACATTAAATATATAATAAAAACATTTATATTTTTTCTTATATGTTATATTTGAATTTTTTAAAACGTCTATATATTATTAGAAATTTGAATATTCCCACTCTGAAAATTTTGTGATCAATAAATTATTTTTTTGTTATAATAAGTTTCAAATGATCATAAAATATAACGCATATGAATTTTTATTTAATAAATATTCAAACTAAATAATATATATATATATAAACACTAATGATTTAAAGCAACAAGATTGGCTGATCAATTTAGTCGTCCAGTTGAAATCTTTCAAAAGTATGTGAAAGACTAAAATCAAAGTACATATGGATTTAGAATAGTAGTTATATTTTACTAACCAAATACCGAAAAAACCGAACCGAACCGAAACCAATCCGATATCCGGATTGAACACCCGTAATCCAAATGAAGCCAAACTATTGTTTTATTCTCCAAAATATAATAAAAATAATAACTTAATCCCGCGCAAGGCGCGGGTCTTATCCTAGTACACCATATTACTTGAAATCTCTCAATTAGCCCACTTTATTTAAAGAAAAAAAACTCACACAAACTAAGTTAAACTCATTAGTCGTTTATTTGGCATATCATCACAATGCACCAGTTTATATATGGTTTTTGTGTTGTTCTGATAACCTTAAACCAGTTTATATATTAAACTAGATGATAATATCTTTTGAAATTTCAAACACGTAATATTGAATAAAATAGGAATGTTGGTAATGTTAATTGGTTTTGCATGTTGACACGTAAATATTTTTTAGGAAAGATATCTTAACTTATTGTCTTCACGTCTTGTAAAGTTTATTGCACACGTTTCTTTTTTTTTGTAAAATAACTCTTATCTTCTTTTTGATTATAGAAAAATATCACCCAATCGACTAAAAAGATATTTGTAATATATGTCACATCACTATTCATAGAAAATTCTATGTTGTATTTGTAATCGCTTACATATTAATTGATATATTAATTGAGAAACATTACAACATTGTTTTGTAGCCACGTGTCACCATATAATGAAATTCAGAATTCTTAAAAAAAAAATAGATTGGTCCATCTTAACTTATGTTATACTTTTTATTAAATTAATTATCAAATTGATAAATAGTATACAAAAGAATATTCTCGCATTTTCCTTAAATAAAAGTTACAGAATTACCCAATTAATGATTATGAATAATAAATATTTTATAACAATTTTTGTATTTTAGCTATTTTTGTTTAATTTTATATTATTAAAAGATATTAAACAATCACATTAACCATATAATAAAACAAATTAGATTTTTTCTTATATGTTATATTTTGAATTTTTTAAAACGACTATAAATTATTAAAAATTTTAAAATCCTACTTTGAAAATTTTGTGATCAATGGCATAATTTGTTTTGTTGTCTCTGTTTTTCAAGAAAATATCAATTTTGTAGTGGTTGTTCCATCGATTTAAGTTGTATTATGAAGTTTTATTAGATATCGAGTTTCTATCATAGTCTTTCTCCTTTATTGCATTTTTGTTTATTCCTAGAGCTCAGAACATGCTGGATGATTCGTTGGCAAAGAATGTCTTGCGCACTGCTCGTCTGTACTAAACTCTTTCTATGGTTAATCAATTTGGTGTTAAAAAAAATGCAGTATTATCAAGCTTTACTAAATTAATTGATAAAAAATTATAACGATTTCCATATACTATGAAAGAGAGTTTAGCATACATTAATACAAATGTAGAATATGGTTAAATTTTTTAAACAACACAAATGATTATATGCTTCAGTATATAAAGTATTTACCGAAAACTTAATATTTTCGTAGGGGGTGGTGAACACATAGATTTTGAGAAAATTTCAAAAATACGAAAATATTGTTTTAATGCATAGTTATATCATGCAGTAATATATGATGATGTTCAAAGAGGTTTAGAGCCTTTGTTGTCTTCATTTTTCAAGAAAATAGCAATTTTGTTGTGGTTATTCTACCAATTTAGGCAATATTATGAAAGTTTACTAAATTATTTGATAAAAAAATTATAACGATTCCCATAGACCATGAAAAGGAGTTTAGCATACATTAATACAAATGTAGAATGTGGCGAATTTTTTTAAAACAACACTAATGATTATATGCTTCATTATATAAAACATTTACTGAAAACTCAATATTTCCGTAGGGGTTACACATAGATTTTGAGAAAATTTCAAAAAATATGAAAATATTGTTTTAAATGCATAGTTGTATCCTGCACTAATATATGATGATGTTCAAAGAGGTTTAAAGCCTTTCTTGTCTCCCTTTTTCAAGAAAATAGCAATTTTGTAGTGGTTATTCTACCGATTTAGGGAATATTATGAACTTTTACTAAATTAATTGATAGAAAATAATAACGATTCCCGTATATCATGAAAGAGAGTTTAACATACATTAATACAAATGTAGAATATAGCCAAAATTTTTAAACAACACTAATGATTATATGCTTCAGTATATAAGGCATTTACCAAAAATTCAATATTTTCGTAACGACACATAGATTTTGAGAAAAAATTTGAAAAATATGAATATAATGTTTTAATGCATAATTGTATCCTTCACTAATATATGATGATTTTCAAAAAGGTTTAGAGCCTTTGTTGTCTCCCGTTTTCAAGAAAATAACAATTTTGTAGTGGTTATTTCACCGATTTAGGCAGTATTATAAAGTTTTACTAAATTAATTGAGAAAAAACTATAACGATTCCCATATACCATGAAAGAGTGTTTAGCATATATTAATACAAATATAGAATGTAGTGAAATTTTTTAAACAACACTAATGATTATATGCTTCATTATATAAAATATTTACCGAAAACTCAATATTTTCGTAGGGGTTACCACATAGATTTTGAGAAAATTTAAAAAAATATGAAAATATTTTTTTAATGCATAGTTGTATCCTGCACTAACATATGATGATGTTCAAAGAGGTTTGTAGCGTTTCTTGTCTCTCTTTTTCAAGAAAATAGCAATTTTGTAGTGGTTATTCCACCGATTTAGGTAGTATTATGAAGTTTTACTTAATTAATTGATAAAAAAATTATAATGATTCCCATATACCATGAAATAGATTTTAGAATACATTAATACCTATTTAGAATGTGGTGAATTTTTTTTAAACAGCACTAATGATTATATTTTTTGGTATAACACAAAGATTTTGACAAAATTTCAAAAATATAAAAATATTGTTTTAATGCATAGTTGTATCTTGTACTAATATATGATAATGTTCAAAGAGGTTTAGAGCATTTGTTGTGTCCATTTTTCAAGAAAATAGCAATTTTGTAGTGGTTATTCCATTGATTTAGGCAGTATTATGAGTTTTTACTAAATTAATTGATAAAAAGATATAACGATTCCCATATACCGTGAAAGAGAGTTTATAATAAATTAATGCAAATGTAGAATGTGGTTAAAAATTTTAAACAACATTAATAATTATATGCTTCAGTATATAAAATATTTACCGAAAACTCAATATTTTCGTAGGGGTTAACACATAGATTTTGAGAAATTTTTTAAAAACATGAAAATTTAAAAAAATATAAAAAATTTCAAAAATATGAAAATCTTGTTTTAATTCATAGTTGGATTCTGCATTAATATTTGATGATGTTCAAAGAGGTTTGGAGCCATTGTTGTCTCATTTTTTCAAGAAAATAGCAATTTTGTAGTGGTTATCCCACCGATTTAGGCAGTATTATGAAGTTTTACTAAATTAATTGATAAAAAACTTATAATGATTCCCATATACCATGAAAGAGAGTTATCATACATTAATACAAATGTCTGTGGAGAAAAAAATTTAAACAACACTAATGATTATATGATTCAGTATATAAAACATTTACCAAAAGCTCAATATTTTCGTAGGGGTTAACTCATAGATTTTGAGAAAATTTCAAAAAATATGAAAATATTGTTTTAATGCATAGTTGTATTGTACAATAATATATGATGATGTTCAAAGAGGTTTTGAGCCTATGTTGTTTCTCTTTTTCAAGAAAATAGCAATTGTGTACTGGTTATTCCACCGATTTAGGCAGCATTAAGAAGTTTTACTAAATTAATTGATAATAAAATTATAACAATTCCCATACACCATGAAAGAGAGTTTAACATACACTAATACAAATGTAGAATATGGTGAAAATTTTAAACAACATTAATGATTATATGCTTCATTATATAAAACATTTACCGAAAACTCAATATTTTCATAGGTGTAAAACATAGATTTTGAGAAAATTTCAAAAAATATGAAAATATTATTTTAATGCATAGTTGTATCTTGCACTAATATATGATGATGTTCAAAGAGGTTTGGAGCCTTTGTTGTCTCCCATTTTCAAGAAAATAGCTATTTTGTAGTGGTTATTCCCCCCGATTTAGGCAGTATTACGAAGTTTTACTAAATTAATTGATAAAAAAATTATAACGATTCTCATACACCATGAAAGATAGTTTATCACACATTAATACAAAGGTAGAATATGGTAAAAAAATTTAAACAACACTAATGAATATATGCTTTGGTATATAAAACATTTACCGAAAACTCAATATTTTCGTAGGGGTTAACACATAGATTTTGAGAAAATTTCAAAAAATATGAAAATATTGTTTTAATGCATTGTTGTATCTTGCACTAATATATGATGATGTTTAAAGAGGTTTGGAGCTTTTGTTGTCTCCCTTTTTCAAGAAAATAGCAATTTTGTAGTGGTTATTCCACCGATTTAGGCAATATTACGAAGTTTTACTAAATTAAGTAAAACAAAAACTATAACGATTCTCATACACAATGAAAGAGAGTTTATTATACATTAATACAAATATAGAATATAGTGAAATTTTTTAAACAACACTAATGAATATATGCTTCGGTATATAAAACATTTACCGAACACTCAATATTTTCGTAGGGGTTAACACATAGATTTTGAGAAAATTTAAAAAAATATGAAAATATTGTTTTAATGCATAGTTGTATCTTGCACTAATATATGATGATCTTTAAAGAGGTTTGGAGCCTTTGTTGTCTCCTTTTTTCAAGAAAATAGCAATTTTGTAGTGGTTATTCCACCGATTTAGGCAGTATTACGAAGTTTTACTAAATTAAGTGATAAAAAAATTATAACGATTCTCATACACCATGAAAGAGAGTTTATCATACATTCATGCAAATGTAGAATATGGTGAAAAATTTTAAACAACACTAATGAATATATGCTTCGGTATATAAAACATTTACCGAAAACTCAATATTTTCGTAGGGGTTAACACATAGATTTTGAGAAAATTTCAAAAAATATGAAAATATTGTTTTAATGCATAGTTGTATCTTGCACTAATATATGATGATGTTTAAAGAGGTTTGAAGCCTTTGTTGTCTCTCTTTTTCAAGAAAATAGCAATTTTGTAGTGGTTATTCCACCGATTTAGGCAGTATTACAAAGTTTTACTAAATTAATTGATAAAAAAATTATAACGATTCTCATACACCATGAAAGAGAGTTTATCATACATTAATACAAATGTATAATATGGTGAAGTTTTTTAAACAACACTAATGAATATATGCTTCTGTATATAAAACATTTACCGAAAACTCAATATTTTCGTAACGGTTAACACATAGATTTTGAGAAAATTTCAAAAAATATGAAAATATTGTTTTAATGCATAGTTGTATCTTGCACTAATATATGATGATGTGTAAAGAGGTTTGGAGCCGTTGTTGTCTCCCTTTATCAAGAAAATAGGAATTTCGTAGTGGTTATTCCACCGATTTAGGCAATATTGTGGAGTATAACTAAATTAATTGATAAAAATATTATAACTATTCCCATATACCATGAAAGAGATTTTAGCATACATTAATACAAATGAGGAATGTGGTGAAAATTGTTTAAACAACACTAATGATTATATTCTTCGGTATATAAAACATTTACCGAAAACTCAATATTTTCGTAGGGGTTAACACATATATTTTGAGAAAATTTCAAAAAATATGAAAATATTGTTTTAATGCATAGTTGTATCTTGCACCAATATATGATGATGTTTAAAGAGGTTTGGAGCCTTTGTTGTCTCCCTTTTTCAAGAAAATAGCAATTTTGTAGTGGTTATTCCACCGATTTAGGCAGTATTGTGGAGTTTAACTATATTAATTGATAAAAAAATTATAACGATTCTCATACACCATTAAAGAGAGTTTATCATACATTAATACAAATGTAGAATATGGTGAAAATTTTTAAACAACACTAATGAATATATGCTTCGGTATATAAAACATTTACCGAAAACTCAATATTTTCGTAGGGGTTAACACATAGATTTTGAAAAAATTTCAAAAAATATGAAAATATTGTTTTAATGCATAGTTGTATCTTGAACTAATATATGATGATGTTTAAAGAGGTTTGGAGCCTTTGTTGTCTCCATTTTTCAAGAAAATAGCAATTTTGTAGTGGTTATTCCACCGATTTAGTCAGTATTACGAAGTTTTACTAAATTAATTGATAAAAAAATTATAACGATTCTCATACACCATGAAAGAGAGTTTATCATAAATTAATACAAATGTATAATATGGTGAATTTTTTTAAACAACACTAATGAATATATGCTTCTGTATATAAAACATTTACCGAAAACTCAATATTTTCGTAGGGGTTAACACATAGATTTTGAAAAAATTTCAAAAAATATGAAAATATTGTTTTAATGCATAGTTGTATCTTGAACTAATATATGATGATGTTTAAAGAGGTTTGGAGCCTTTGTTGTCTCCATTTTTCAAGAAAATAGCAATTTTGTAGTGGTTATTCCACCGATTTAGTCAGTATTACGAAGTTTTACCAAATTAATTGATAAAAAAATTATAACGATTCTCATACACCATGAAAGAGAGTTTATCATAAATTAATACAAATGTATAATATGGTGAATTTTTTAAAACAACACTAATGAATATATGCTTCTGTATATAAAACATTTACCGAAAACTCAATATTTTCGTAGAGGTTAACACATAGATTTTGAGAAAATTTCAAAAAATATGAAAATATTGTTTTAATGCATAGTTATATCTTGCACTAATATATGATGATGTGTAAAGAGGTTTGGAGCCTTTGTTGTCTCCCTTTTTCAAGAAAATAGGAATTTCGTAGTTGTTATACCACCGATTTAGGCAGTATTGTGGAGTTTAACTAAATTAATTGATAAAAATATTATAACTATTCCCATATACCATGAAAGAGATTTTAGCATACATTAATACAAATGAGGAATGTGGTAAAAATTGTTTAGACAACCCTAATGATTATATTCTTCGGTATATAAAACATTTACCGAAAACTCAATATTTTCGTAGGGGTTAACACATAGATTTTGAGAAAATTTCAAAAATATGAAAATATTGTTTTAATGCATAGTTGTATCTTGCACCAATTTATGATGATACTTAAAGAGTTTTGGAGCCTTTGTTGTCTCCCTTTTTCAAGAAAATAGCAATTTCGTAGTTGTTATTCCACCGATTTAGGCAGTATTGTGGAGTTTAACTAAATTAATTGATAAAAAAATTATAACGATTCTCATACACCATGAAAGAGAGTTTATCATACATTAATACAAATGTAGAATATTGTGAAAATTTTGAAACAACACTAATGAATATATTCTTCGGTATATAAAATATTTACCGAAAACTCAATATTTTCGTCGGGGTTAACACATAGATTTTGAAAAAATTTCAAAAAATATGAAAATATTGTTTTAATGCATAGTTGTATCTTGCACTAATATATGATGATGTTCAAAGAGGTTTGGAGGCTTTGTTGTCTCTCTTTTTCAAGAAAATAGCAATTTTGTAGTGGTTATTCCACCGATTTAGGCAGTATTATGAAGTTTTACTTAATTAATTGATAAAAAAATTATAATGATTCCCATATACCATGAAATAGATTTTAGAATACATTAATACCTATTTAGAATGTGGTGAAATTTTTTTAAACAGCACTAATGATTATATTTTTTGGTATAACACAAAGATTTTGAGAAAATTTCAAAAATATAAAAATATTGTTTTAATGCATAGTTGTATCTTGTACTAATATATGATAATGTTCAAAGAGGTTTAGAGCATTTGTTGTGTCCATTTTTCAAGAAAATAGCAATTTTGTAGTGGTTATTCCACTGATTTAGGCAGTATTATGAGTTTTTACTAAATTAATTGATAAAAAGATATAACGATTCCCATATACCGTGAAAGAGAGTTTATAATAAATTAATACAAATGTAGAATGTGGTTAAAAATTTTAAACAACATTAATAATTATATGCTTCAGTATATAAAATATTTACCGAAAACTCAATATTTTGGTAGGGGTTAACTCATAGATTTTGAGAAAATTTCAAAAAATATGAAAATATTGTTTTAATGCATAGTTGTATTGTGCAATAATATATGATGATGTTCAAAGAGGTTTTGAGCCTATGTTGTTTCTCTTTTTCAAGAAAATAGCAATTGTGTACTGGTTATTCCACCGATTTAGGCAGCATTAAGAAGTTTTACTAAATTAATTGATAATAAAATTATAACAATTCCCATACACCATGAAAGAGAGTTTAACATACACTAATACAAATGTAGAATATGGTGAAAATTTTAAACAACATTAATGATTATATGCTTCATTATATAAAACATTTACCGAAAACTCAATATTTTCATAGGTGTAAAACATAGATTTTGAGAAAATTTCAAAAAATATGAAAATATTATTTTAATGCATAGTTGTATCTTGCACTAATATATGATGATGTTCAAAGAGGTTTGGAGCCTTTGTTGTCTCCCATTTTCAAGAAAATAGCTATTTTGTAGTGGTTATTCCCCCCGATTTAGGCAGTATTACGAAGTTTTACTAAATTAATTGATAAAAAAATTATAACGATTCTCATACACCATGAAAGAGAGTTTATCACACATTAATACAAAGGTAGAATGTGGTAAAAAAATTTAAACAACACTAATGAATATATGCTTCGGTATATAAAACATTTACCGAAAACTCAATATTTTCGTAGGGGTTAACACATAGATTTTGAGAAAATTTCAAAAAATATGAAAATATTGTTTTAATGCATATTTGTATCTTGCACTAATATATGATGATGTTTAAAGAGGTTTGGAGCTTTTGTTGTCTCCCTTTTTCAAGAAAATAGCAATTTTGTAGTGGTTATTCCACCGATTTAGGCAGTATTACGAAGTTTTATTAAATTAAGTAAAACAAAAATTATAACGATTCTCATACACAATGAAAGAGAGTTTATCATACATTAACACAAATATAGAATATGGTGAAATTTTTTAAACAACACTAATGAATATATGCTTCGGTATATAAAACATTTACCGAAAACTCAATATTTTCGTAGGGGTTAACACATAGATTTTGAGAAAATTTCAAAAAATATGATAATATTGTTTTAATGCATAGTTGTATCTTGCACTAATATATGATGATCTTTAAAGAGGTTTGGAGCCTTTGTTGTCTCCTTTTTTCAAGAAAATAGCAATTTTGTAGTGGTTATTCCACCGATTTTGGCAGTATTACGAAGTTTTACTAAATTAAGTGATAAAAAAATTATAACGATTCTCATACACCATGAAAGAGAGTTTATCATACATTCATGCAAATGTAGAATATGGTGAAAAATTTTAAACAACACTAATGAATATATGCTTCGGTATATAAAACATTTACCGAAAACTCAATATTTTCGTAGGGGTTAACACATAGATTTTGAGAAAATTTCAAAAAATATGAAAATATTGTTTTAATGCATAGTTGTATCTTGCACTAATATATGATGATGTTTAAAGAGGTTTGAAGCCTTTGTTGTCTCTCTTTTTCAAGAAAATAGCAATTTTGTAGTGGTTATTCCACCGATTTAGGCAGTACTACGAAGTTTTACTAAATTAATTGATAAAAAAATTATAACGATTCTCATACACCATGAAAGAGAGTTTATCATAAATTAATACAAATGATAATATGGTGAAATTTTTTAAACAACACTAATGAATATATGCTTCTGTATATAAAACATTTACCGAAAACTCAATATTTTCGTAGAGGTTAACACATAGATTTTGAGAAAATTTCAAAAAATATGAAAATATTGTTTTAATGCATAGATATATCTTGCACTAATATATGATGATGTGTAAAGAGGTTTGGAGCCTTTGTTGTCTCCCTTTTTCAAGAAAATAGGAATTTCGTAGTGGTTATTCCACCGATTTAGGCAGTATTGTGGAGTTTAACTAAATTAATTGATAAAAATATTATAACTATTCCCATATACCATGAAAGAGATTTTAGCATACATTCATACAAATGAGGAATGTGGTGAAAATTGTTTAAACAACACTAATGATTATATTCTTCGGTACATAAAACATTTACCGAAAACTCAATATTTTCGTAGGGGTTAACACATAGATTTTGAGAAAATTTCAAAAAATATGAAAATATTGTTTTAATGCATAGTTGTATCTTGCACCAATTTATGATGATACTTAAAGAGGTTTGGAGCCTTTGTTGTCTCCCTTTTTCAAGAAAATAGCAATTTTGTAGTGGTTATTCCACTGATTTAGGCAGTATTACGAAGTTTTACTAAATTAAGTGATAAAAAAGTTATAACGATTCTTATACACCATGAAAGAGAGTTTATCATACATTAATACAAATGTAGAATATGGTGAAAATTTTTAAACAACACTAATGAATATATGCTTCTCTATATAAAACATTTACCGAAAACTCAATATTTTTGTAGGGGTTAACACATAGATTTTGAAAAAATTTCAAAAAATATGAAAATATTGTTTTAATGCATAGTTGTATCTTGCACTAATATATGATGATGTTTAAAGAGGTTTGGAGCCTTTGTTGTCTTCCTTTTTTAAGAAAATAGCAATTTTGTAGTGGTTATTCCACCGATTTAGGCAGTATTGTGGAGTTTAACTAAATTAATTGATAAAAAAATTATAACGATTCTCATACACCATGAAAGAGAGTTTATCATACATTAATACAAATGTAGAATATTGTGAAAATTTTGAAACAACACTAATGAATATATTCTTCGGTATATAAAATATTTACCGAAAACTCAATATTTTCGTCGGGGTTAACACATAGATTTTGAAAAAAATTCAAAAAATATGAAAATATTGTTTTAATGCATAATTGTATCTTGCACTAATATATGATGATGTTCAAAGAGGTTTGGAGCCTTTGTTGTCTCCCTTTTTCAAGAAAATAGCAATTTTGTAGTGGTTATTCCACCGATTTAGGCATTATTACGAAGTTTTACTAAATTAATTGATAAAAAAATTATAGCGATTCTCATACACCATGAAAGAGAGTTTATCACACATTAATACAAATGTAGAATATGGTAAAAAAATTTAAACAACACTAATGAATATATGCTTTGGTATATAAAACATTTATGGAAAACTCAATATTTTCGTAGGGTTAACACATAGATTTTGAGAAAATTTCAAAAAATATGAAAATATTTTTTTAATGCATAGTTGTATCTTGCACTAATATATGATGATGTTTAAAGAGGTTTGGAGCCTTTGTTGTCTCCTTTTTTCAAGAAAATAGCAATTTTGTAGTGGTTATTCCACCGATTTAGGCAGTATTACGAAGTTTTACAAAATTAAGTAAAAAAAATTATAACGATTCTCATACACCATGAAAGAGAGTTTATCATAAATTAATACAAATGTAGAATACGGTGAAATTTTTTAAACAACACTAATGAATATATGCTTCGGTATATAAAACATTTACCGAAAACTCAATATTTTCGTAGGGGTTAACACATAGATTTTGAGAAAATTTCAAAAAATATGAAAATATTGTTTTAATGCATAGTTGTATCTTGCACTAATATATGATGATGTGTAAAGAGGTTTGGAGCCTTTGTTGTCTCCCTTTTTCAAGAAAAAAGGAATTTCGTAGTGGTTATTCCACCGATTTAGGCAGTATTGTGGAGTTTAACTAAATTAATTGATATAAATATAATAACTATTCCTATATACCATGAAAGAGATTTTAGCATACATTCATACAAATGAGGAATGTGGTGAAAATTGTTTAAACAACACTAATGATTATATTCTTCGGTATATAAAACATTTACCGAAAACTCAATATTTACGTAGGGGTTAACACATAGATTTTGAGAAAATTTCAAAAAATATGAAAATATTGTTTTAATGCATAGTTGTATCTTGCACCAATATATGATGATGTTTAAAGAGGTTTGGAGCCTTTGTTGTCTCCCTTTTTCAAGAAAATAGCAATTTTGTAGTGGTTGTTCCACTGATTTAGGCAGTATTACGAAGTTTTACTAAATTAAGTGATAAAAAAGTTATAACGATTCGTATACACCATGAAAGAGAGTTTATCATACATTAATACAAATGTAGAATATGGTGAAATTTTTTAAACAACACTAATGAATATATGCTTCTGTATATAAAACATTTACCGAAAACTCAATATTTTCGTAGGGGTTAACACATAGATTTTGAGAAAATTTCAAAAAATATGAAAATATTGTTTTAATGCATAGTTGTATCTTGCACTAATATATGATGATGTTTAAAGAGGTTTGGAGCCTTTGTTGTCTCCCTTTTTCAAGAAAATAGCAATTTTGTAGTGGTTATTCCACCGATTTAGGCAGTATTGTGGAGTTTAACTAAATTAATTGATAAAAAAATTATAACGATTCTCATACACCATGAAAGAGGGTTTATCATACATTAATACAAATGTAGAATATTGTGAAAATTTTTAAACAACACTAATGAATATATTCTTCGGTATATAAAACATTTACCGAAAACTCAATATTTTCGTAGGGGTTAACACATAGATTTTGAAAAAAATTCAAAAAATATGAAAAAATTGTTTTAATGCATAATTGTATCTTGCACTAATATATGATGATGTTCAAAGAGGTTTGGAGCCTTTGTTGTCTCCCTTTTTCAAGAAAATAGCAATTTTGTAGTGGTTATTCCACCGATTTAGGCATTATTACGAAGTTTTACTAAATTAATTGATAAAAAAATTATAGCGATTCTCATACACCATGAAAGAGAGTTTATCACACATTAATACAAATGTAGAATATGGTAAAAAAAATTTAAACAACACTAATGAATATATGCTTTGGTATATAAAACATTTATGGAAAACTCAATATTTTCGTAGGGTTAACACATAGATTTTGAGAAAATTTCAAAAAATATGAAAATATTTTTTTAATGCATAGTTGTATCTTGCACTAATATATGATGATGTTTAAAGAGGTTTGGAGCCTTTGTTGTCTCCTTTTTTCAAGAAAATAGCAATTTTGTAGTGGTTATTCCACCGATTTAGGCAGTATTACGAAGTTTTACTAAATTAAGTAAAAAAAATTATAACGATTCTCATACACCATGAAAGAGAGTTTATCATAAATTAATACAAATGTAGAATACGGTGAAATTTTTTAAACAACACTAATGAATATATGCTTCGGTATATAAAACATTTACCGAAAACTCAATATTTTCGTAGGGGTTAACACATAGATTTTGAGAAAATTTCAAAAAATATGAAAATATTGTTTTAATGCATAGTTGTATCTTGCACTAATATATGATGATGTTTAAAGAGGTTTGGAGCCTTTGTTGTCTCCATTTTTCAAGAAAATAGCATTTTGTAGTGGTTATTCCACCGATTTAGGCAAGATTACGAAGTTTTACTAAATTAATTGATAAAAAAATTATAACGATTCTCATACACCATGAAAGAGAGTTTATCATAAATTAATACAAATGTATAATATGGTGAAATTTTTTAAACAACACTAATGAATATATGCTTCTGTATATAAAACATTTACCGAAAACTCAATATTTTCGTAGAGGTTAACACATAGATTTTGAGAAAATTTCAAAAAATATGAAAATATTGTTTTAATGCATAGTTATATCTTGCACTAATATATGATGATGTGTAAAGAGGTTTGGAGCCTTTGTTGTCTCCCTTTATCAAGAAAATAGGAATTTCGTAGTGGTTATTCCACCGATTTAGGCAGTATTGTGGAGTTTAAATAAATTAATTGATAAAAATATTATAACTATTCCCATATACCATGAAAGAGATTTTAGCATACATTAATACAAATGAGGAATGTGGTGAAAATTGTTTAAACAACACTAATGATTATATTCTTCGGTATATAAAACATTTACCGAAAACTCAATATTTTCGTAGGGGTTAACACATAGATTTTGAGAAAATTTCAAAAAATATGAAAATATTGTTTTAATGCATAGTTGTATCTTGCACCAATTTATGATGATACTTAAAGAGGTTTGGAGCCTTTGTTGTCTCCCTTTTTCAAGAAAATAGCAATTTTGTAGTGGTTATTCCACTGATTTAGGCAGTATTACGAAGTTTTACTAAATTAAGTGATAAAAAAGTTATAACGATTCTTATACACCATGAAAGAGAGTTTATCATACATTAATACAAATGTAGAATATGGTGAAAATTTTTAAACAACACTAATGAATATATGCTTCTCTATATAAAACATTTACCGAAAACTCAATATTTTCGTAGGGGTTAACACATAGATTTTGAAAAAATTTCAAAAAAATATGAAAATATTGTTTTAATGCATAGTTGTATCTTGCACTAATATATGATGATGTTTAAAGAGGTTTGGAGCCTTTGTTGTCTCCCTTTTTTAAGAAAATAGCAATTTTGTAGTGGTTATTCCACCGATTTAGGCAGTATTGTGGAGTTTAACTAAATTAATTGATAAAAAAATTATAACGATTCTCATACACCATGAAAGAGAGTTTATCATACATTAATACAAATGTAGAATATTGTGAAAATTTTGAAACAACACTAATGAATATATTCTTCGGTATATAAAATATTTACCGAAAACTCAATATTTTCGTCGGGGTTAACACATAGATTTTGAAAAAAATTCAAAAAATATGAAAATATTGTTTTAATGCATAATTGTATCTTGCACTAATATATGATGATGTTCAAAGAGGTTTGGAGCCTTTGTTGTCTCCCTTTTTCAAGAAAATAGCAATTTTGTAGTGGTTATTCCACCGATTTAGGCATTATTACGAAGTTTTACTAAATTAATTGATAAAAAAATTATAGCGATTCTCATACACCATGAAAGAGAGTTTATCACACATTAATACAAATGTAGAATATGGTAAAAAAAATTTAAACAACACTAATGAATATATGCTTTGGTATATAAAACATTTATGGAAAACTCAATATTTTCGTAGGGTTAACACATAGATTTTGAGAAAATTTCAAAAAATATGAAAATATTTTTTTAATACATAGTTGTATCTTGAACTAATATATGATGATGTTTAAAGAGGTTTGGAGCCTTTGTTATCTCCCTTTTTCAAGAAAATAGCAATTTTGTAGTGGTTATTACACCGATTTAGGCAGTATTACGAAGTTTTACTAAATTAATTGATAAAAAAATTATAACGATTCTCATACACTATGAAAGAGAGTTTATCACACATTAATACAAATGTAGAATATGGTGAAAATTTTTAAACAACACTAATGAATATATGCTTCGGTATATAAAACATTTACCGAAAACTCAATATTTTCGTAGGGGTTAACACATAGATTTTGAGAAAATTTCAAAAAATATGAAAATATTGTTTTAATGCATAGTTGTATCTTGCACCAATATATGATGATGTTTAAAGAGGTTTGGAGCCTTTGTTGTCTCCCTTTTTCAAGAAAATAGCAATTTTGTAGTGGTTATTCCACCGATTTGGGCAGTATTACGAAGTTTTACTAAATTAAGTGATAAAAAAAATTATAACGATTCTGATACACCATGAAAGAGAGTTTATCATACATTAATACAAATTTAGAATATGGTGAAAATTATTAAACAACACTAATGAATATATGCTTCGGTATATAAAACATTTACCGAAAACTCAATATTTTCGTAGAGGTTAACACATAGATTTTGAGAAAATTTCAAAAAATATGAAAATATTGTTTTAATGGATAGTTGTATCTTGCACTAATATATATTGATGTTTAAAGAGGTTTGGAGCCTTTGTTGTCTCCCTTTTTCAAGAAAATAGCAATTTTGTAGTGGTTATTCCACCGATTTTGGCAGTATAACAAAGTTTTACTAAATTAAGTGATAAAAAATTATAACGATTCTGATACACCATGAAAGATAGTTTATCATACATTAATACAAATGTAGAATATGGTGAAAATTTTTAAACAACACTAATGAATATGTGCTTCTATATATAAAACATTTACCGAAAACTCAATATTTTCGTAGGGGTTAACACATAGATTTTGAGAAAATTTCAAAAAATATAAAAATATTGTTTTAATGCATAGTTGTATCTTGCACTAATATATGATGATGTGTAAAGAGGTTTGGGGCCTTTGTTATCTCCCTTTTTCAAGAAAATAGCAATTTTGTAGTGGTTATTACACCGATTTAGGCAGTATTACGAAGTTTTACTAAATTAATTGATAAAAAAATTATAACGATTCTCATACACTATGAAAGAGAGTTTATCACACATTAATACAAATGTAGAATATGGTAAAAAAAGTTAAACAACACTAATGAATATATGCTTTGGTATATAAAACATTTACCGAAAACTCAATATTTTCGTAGGGGTTAACACATCGATTTTGAGAAAATTTCAAAAAATATGAAAATATTGTTTTAATGCATAGTTTTATCTTACACTAATATATGATGATGTTTATAGAGGTTTGGAGCCTTTGTTGTCTCCCTTTTTCAAGAAAATAGCAATTTTGTTGTGGTTATTCCACCGATTTAGGCAGTATTACGAAGTTTCACTAAATTAAGTAAAAAAAATTATAACGATTCTCATACACCATGAAAGAGAGTTTATCATAAATTAATACAAATGTAGAATATGGTAAAATTTTTAAACAACACTAATGAATATATGCTTCGGTATATAAAACATTTACCGAAAACTCAATATTTTCGTAGGGGTTAACACATAGATTTTGAGAAAAAATTTCAAAAAATATGAAAATATTGTTTTAATGCATAGTTGTATCTTGCACTAATATATGATGATGTTTAAAGAGGTTTGGAGCCTTTGTTGTCTCCCTTTTTCAAGAAAATAGCAATTTTGTAGTGGTTATTCCACCGATTTAGGCAGTATTACGAAGTTTTACTAAATTAAGTGATAAAAAAATTATAACGATTCTCATACACCATGAAAGAGAGTATATTATACATTAATACAAATGTAGAATATGGTGAAATTTTTTAAACAACACTAATGAATATATGCTTCGGTATATAAAACATTTACCGAAAACTAAATATTTTCGTAGGGGTTAACACATAGATTTTGAGAAAATTTCAAAAAATATGAAAATATTGTTTTAATGCATAGTTGTATCTTGCACTAATATATGATGATGTTTAAAGAGGTCTGGAGCCTTTGTTGTGTCCCGTTTTCAAGAAAATAGCAATTTTGTAGTGGTTATTCCACCGATTTAGGCAGTATTACGAAGTTGTACTAAATTAATTTATAAGAAAATTATAACTATTCTCATACACTATGAAAGAAAGTTTATCATACATTAATACAAATGTAGAATATGGTGAAAATTATTAAACAACACTAATGAATATATGCTTTGGTATATAAAACATTTACCGAAAACTCAATATTTTCGTAGAGGTTAACACATAGATTTTGAGAAAATTTCAAAAAATATGAATATATTGTTTTAATGCATAGTTGTATCTTGCACTAATATATAATGATGGTTAAAGAGGTTTGGAGCCTTTGTTGTCTCCCTTTTTCAAGAAAACTGCGATTTTGTAGTGGTTATTCCACCGATTTAGTCAGTATTGTGGAGTTTAACTAAATTAATTGATAAAAATATTATAACTATTCCCATATACCATGAAAGAGATTTTGGCATACATTAATACAAATGTGTAATGTGGTGAAATTTTTTTAAACAACACTAATGATTATATTCTTCGGTATATAAAACATTTACCGAAAACTCAATATTTTCGTAGGGGTTAACACATAGATTTTGAGAAAATTTCAAAAAATATGAAAATATTGTTTTAATGCATAGTTGTATCTTGCACTAATATATAATGATGTTTAAAGAGGTTTGGAGCCTTTGTTGTCTCCCTTTTTCAAGAAAATAGCAATTTTGTAGTGGTTATTCCACCGATTTAGGCAGTATTACGAAGTTTTACTAAATTAAGTGATAAAAAAATTATAACGATTCTGATACACCATGAAAGATAGTTTATCATACATTAATACAAATTTAGAATATGGTGAAAATTTATAAACAACACTAATGAATATATGTTTCGGTATATAAAACATTTACCGAAAACTCAATATTTTCGTAGGGGTTAACACATAGATTTTGAGAAAATTTCAAAAATATAAAAATATTGTTTTAATGCATAGTTGTATCTTGCACTAATATATAATGATGGTTAAAGAGGTTTAGAGTCTTTGTTGTCTCCCTTTTTCAAGAAAATAGCGATTTTGTAGTGGTTATTCCACCGATTTAGTCAGTATTGTGGAGTTTAACTAAATTAATTGATAAAAATATTAAAACTATTCCCATATACCATGAAAGAGATTTTGGCATACATTAATACAAATGTGTAATGTGGTGAAAGTTTTTTAAACAACACTAATGAATATATGTTTCGGTATATAAAACATTTACCGAAAACTCAATATTTTCGTAGGGGTGTTAACACATAGATTTTGAGAAAATTTCAAAAATATGAAAATATTGTTTTAATGCATAGTTGTATCTTGCACTAATATATAATGATGGTTAAAGAGGTTTTTAGCCTTTGTTGTCTCCCTTTTTCAAGAAAATAGCGATTTTATAGTGGTTATTCCACCGATTTTGGCAGTATTGTAGAGTTTAACTAAATTAATTGATAAAAATATTATAACTATTCCCATATACCATGAAAGAGATTTTGGCATAC
Organism: Brassica napus; assembly: GCF_020379485.1. Taxonomy (NCBI): domain Eukaryota; kingdom Viridiplantae; phylum Streptophyta; class Magnoliopsida; order Brassicales; family Brassicaceae; genus Brassica; species Brassica napus. The sequence continues at coordinate 21,568,953 of NC_063437.1, read as the reverse complement.
ATTAATACAAATGTGTAATGTGGTGAAATTTTTTTAAACAACACTAATGAATATATGTTTCGGTATATAAAACATTTACCGAAAACTCAATATTTTCGTAGGGTTAACACATAGATTTTGAGAAAATTTCAAAAATATGAAAATATTGTTTTAATTGATAGTTGTATCTTGCACTAATATATAATGATGTTTAAAGAGGTTTGGAGCCTTTGTTGTCTCCCTTTTTCAAGAAAATAGCAATTTTGTAGTGGTTATTCCACCGATTTAGGCAGTATTACGAAGTTTTACTAAATTAAGTGATAAAAGAAATTATAATGATTCTGATACACCATGAAAGATAGTTTATCATACATTAATACAAATGTAGAATATGGTGAAAATTTTTAAACAACACTAATGAATATATGCTTCTATATATAAAACATTTACCGAAAACTCAATATTTTCGTAGGGGTTAACACATAGATTTTGAGAAAATTTCAAAAAATATAAAAATATTATTTTAATGCATAGTTGTATCTTGCACTAATATATAATGATGTGTAAAGAGGTTTGTAGCCTTTTTTATCTCTCTTTTTCAAGAAAATAGCAATTTTGTAGTGGTTATTCCACCGATTTAGGCAGTATTACGAAGTTTTACTAAATTAATTGATAAAAAAATTATAACTATTCTCATACACCATGAAAGAGAGTTTATCACACATTAATACAAATGTAGAATATGGTGAAAATTTTTAAACAACACTAATGAATATATGCTTCGGTATATAAAACATTTACCGAAAACTCAATATTTTGTAGGGGTTAACACATAGATTTTGAGAAAATTTCAAAAAATATGAAAATATTGTTTTAATGCATAGTTGTATCTTGCACTAATATATGATGATGTTTAAAGAAGTTTGGAGCCTTTGTTGTCTCCCTTTTTCAAGAAAATAGCAATTTTGTAGTAGTTATTCCACCGATTTAGGCATTATTACGAAGTTTTACTAAATTAATTGATAAACAAATTATAACGATTCTCATACACCATGAAAGAGAGTTTATCACACATTAATACAAATGTAGAATATGGTAAAAAAATTTAAACAACACTAATGAATATATGCTTTGGTATATAAAACATTTACCGAAAACTCAATATTTTCGTAGGGGTTAACACATAGATTTTGAGAAAATTTCAAAAAATATGAAAATATTGTTTTAATGCATAGTTGTATCTTGCACTAATATATGATGATGTTTAAAGAGGTTTGGAGCCTTTGTTGTCTCCCTTTTTCAAGAAAATAGCAATTTTGTAGTGGTTATTCCACCGATTTAGGCACTATTACGAAGTTTTACTAAATTAAGTAAAAAAAATTATAACGATTCTCATACACCATGAAAGAGAGTTTATCATAAATTAATACAAATGTAGAATATGGTGAAATTTTTAAACAACACTAATGAATATATGCTTCGGTATATAAAACATTTACCGAAAACTCAATATTTTCGTAGGGGTTAACACATAGATTTTGAGAAAATTTCAAAAAATATGAAAATATTGTTTTAATACATAGTTGTATCTTGCACTAATATATGATGATGTTTAAAGAGGTTTGGAGCCTTTGTTGTCTCCCTTTTTCAAGAAAATAGCAATTTTGTAGTGGGTATTCCACCGATTTAGGCAGTATTACAAAGTTTTACTAAATTAAGTGATAAAAAAATTATAACGATTCTCATACACCATGAAAGAGAGTATATTATACATTAATACAAATGTATAATATGGTGAAAATTTTTAAACAACACTAATGAATATATGCTTCGGTATATAAAACATTTACCGAAAACTCAATATTTTCGTAGGGGTTAACACCTAGATTTTGAAATTTTTTTAAAAAATATGAAAATATTGTTTTAACGCATAGTTGTATCTTGCACTAATATATGATGATGTTTAAAGAGGTTTGGAGCTTTTGTTGTCTCCCATTTTCAAGAAAATAGCGATTTTGTCGTGGTTATTCCACCGATTTAGGCAGTATTGTGGAGTTTAACTAAATTAATTGATACAAATATTATAAATATTCCCATATACCATGAAAGAGATTTTGGCATGAATTAATACAAAAGTGTAATGTGGTGAAATTTTTGTAAACAACACTAATGATTATATTCTTCGGTATATAAAACATTTACCGAAAACTCAATATTTTCGTAGGGGTTAACACATAGATTTTGAGAAAATTTCAAAAAATATGAAAATATTTTTTTAATGCATAGTTGTATCTTGCACTAATATATGATGATGTTTAAAGAGGTTTGGAGCCTTTGTTGTCACCCTTTTTCAAGAAAATAACAATTTTGTAGTGGTTATTCCACCGATTTAGGCAGTATTACGAAGTTTTACGAAATTAATTGATAAAAAAAATTATAACGATTCTCATACACCATGAAAGAGAGTTTATCATACATTAATGCAAATGTGTAATGTGGTGAAATTTTTTTTAAACAACACTAATGAATATATGCTTCGGTATATAAAACATTTACCGAAAACTCAATATTTTCGTAGGGGTTAACACATAGATTTTGAGAAAATTTCAAAAAATATGAAAATATTGTTATAATGCATAGTTGTATCTTGCACTAATATATGATGATGTTTAAAGAGGTCTGGAGCCTTTGTTGTGTCCTTTTTTCAAGAAAATAGCAATTTTGTAGTGGTTATTCCACCGATTTAGGCAGTATTACGAAGTTGTACTAAATTAATTTATAAGAAAATTATAACTATTCTCATACACCATGAAAGAGAGTTTATCATACATTAATACAAATGTAGAATACGGTGAAAATTATTAAACAACACTAATGAATATATGCTTTGGTATATAAAACATTTACCGAAAACTAAATATTTTCGTAGAGGTTAACACATAGATTTTGAGAAAATTTCAAAAAAAATGAAAATATTGTTTTAATGCATAGTTGTATCTTGCACTAATATATAATGTTGGTTAAAGAGGTTTGGAGCCTTTGTTGTCTCCCTTTTTCAAGAAAATAGCGATTTTGTAGTGGTTATTCCACCGATTTAGGCAGTATTGTGGAGTTTAACTAAATTAATTGATAAAAATATTATAACTATTCCCATATACCATGAAAGAGATTTTGGCATACATTAATACAAATGTGTAATGTGGTGAAATTTTTTTAAACAACACTAATGATTATATTCTTCGGTATATAAAACATTTACCGAAAACTCAATATTTTCGTAGGGGTTAACACATAGATTTTGAGAAAATTTCAAAAAATATGAAAATATTGTTTTAATGCATAGTTGTATCTTGCACTAATATATAATGATGTTTAAAGAGGTTTGGAGCCTTTGTTGTCTCCCTTTTTCAAGAAAATAGCAATTTTGTAGTGGTTATTCCACCGATTTATGCAGTATTACGAAGTTTTACTAAATTAATTGATAAAAAAATTATAACGATTCCCATACACCATGAAAGATAGTTTATCATACATTAATACAAATGTAGAATGTGGTGAAAATTTTTAAACAACACTAATGAATATATGCTTCTATATATAAAACATTTACCGAAAACTCAATATTTTCGTAGGGGTTAACACATAGATTTTGAGAAAATTTCAAAAAATATAAAAATATTGTTTTAATGCATAGTTGTATCTTGCACTAATATATGATGATGTGTAAAGAGGTTTGGAGCCTTTGTTATCTCCCTTTTTCAAGAAAATAGCAATTTTGTAGTGGTTATTCCACCGATTTAGGCAGTATTACGAAGTTTTACTAAATTAATTGATAAAAAAATTATAACTATTCTCATACACCATGAAAGAGAGTTTATCACACATTAATACAAATGTAGAATGTGGTGAAAATTTTTAAACAACAGTAATGAATATATGCTTCGGTATATAAAACATTTACCGAAAACTCAATATTTTCGTAAGGGGGATTAACTAGGGGTGTTCAATCCGGATATCGGTTCGGTTTCGGTTCGGTTTTTTTCGGTTTTCAGTATTTCGGTTAGTAAAATATAACTACCATTCTAAATCAATATTTACTTCAGTTCGGTTCGGTTTATATACCGTCGGTTTTTCGGTTTATTCGGTTTTATACCAAAAAACATAATTATTTTGTTTGAGATCATATTATATGAATTTTAGAGTCATATTGTCGACAGAGTCATTTATTAAAAATATATTACATGTTCAAATAAATGAACAAAAAAGTAAAAATGCTTCTACCATCAAATAAAATAATCAAATCTATAACTAAAATCAAAGCTTGAAATTTTGAAAATAAAAATATGAAACAAAACAGAAACATGAAAGAAAAGTTTTTCCACTCTTCCATATTTAGTGTTCATTAAAGTCATGCTTTTTCAATTGAAATTTTCCATTAATTATTATCCATCAAATTTATAATCTTCATATTAATTTAGTGAAAACTAAAATAAAGCAAAAAGATCAAAAGAGACGTAAGATGTCTGAATTGCGATGTATTGTTATTTAGTTATATTTCAAGTGTTTTACAAATTAAGGTTTTTTATTACTATAAAATTATGGTAATAGTTATTAACACAAATTTAACTTATGTAACAAATAGATTTTCATGTATTGTTATAAAATAGATACATATTTACATGTTTCAATTTTTAATCGGTTTTGTTCGGTTTATTCTGTTTAATCGGTTATATACCAAACCATATCTAAATCCTACGGTTTTTATAAAATTATATACATTCGGTTTATATGGTATATACCAAAACCAAACCATATTATCTATTTCGGTTCGGTTCGGTTCGGTACGGTTCGGTTTTACCATATTGAACAGCCCTAGGATTAACACATAGATTTTGAGAAATTTTCAAAAAATATGAAAATATTGTTTTAATGCATAGTTGTATTCTGCACTAATATATGATGATGTTCAAAGAGGTTTAGAGCCTTTGTTGTCTCTCTTTTTCAAGAAAATAGCAATTTTGTAGTGGTTATTCTACCGATTTAGGCAATATTATGAATTTTTACTAAATTAATTGATAAAAAAATATATAACGATTCCCATATACCATTAAAGAGAGTTGATCATACATTAATACAAATGTAGACTGTGGTGAAAAATTTTTAAACAACACTAATGATTATATGCTTCGGTATATAAAATATTTACCCAAAACTCAATATTTTCGTAGGGGTTTACACATAGATTTTGAGAAAATTTCAAAAAATATGAAAATATTGTTTTAATGCATAGTTGAATTCTGCACTAATATATGGTGATGTTCAAAGAGGTTAAGAGGTTTTGTTGTCTCATTTTTTCAAGAAAATAGCAATTTTTGTAGTGGTTATTCCACCGATTTAGGTAGTATTATGAATTTTTACTAAATTAATTGATAAAAAAGATATAACGATTCCCATAAACCATGAAAGAGAGTTTAGAATACATTAATACAAATGTAAAATATGGTTAAAAAATTTAAACAACACTAATGATTATATGCTTTAGTATATAAATGATTTACCGAAAACTCAATATTTTCGTAGGGGTTAATACATAGATTTTGAGAAAAATTAAAAAAATATGAAAATATTTTTTTAATGTGTAGTTGTATTCTGTACAAATATATCATGATTTTCAAAGACGTTAAGAGCCTTTGTTGTCTCCCTTTTTCAAGAAAATAACAATTTTTGTAGTGGTTATTCCACCGATTTAGGCAGTATTATGAATTTTTACTAAATTAGTTGATAAAAAAGATATAACGATTCTCATATACCATGAAAGAGAGTTTATAATATATTAATACAAATATAGAATGTGGTTAAAAATTTTAAACAACACTAATGATTATATGCTTCAGTATATAAATGATTTACCGAAAACTCAATATTTCGTAGTGGTTGTTAACACAAAGATTTTGAGAAAATTTCAAAAAATATGAAAATATTGTTTTAATGCATAGTTGTATCCTGCACTAATATATGATATGATGTTCAAAGAGCTTTAGAGCCTTTGATGTCTCCCTTTTTCAAGAAAATAGCAATTTTGTAGTGGTTATTCCACCGATTTAGGCAGTATTATGAATTTTTACTAAATTAATTAATAAAAAAGATATAACGATTCCCATACACCATGAAAGAGAGTTTATCATACATTAATACAAATATAGAATGTGGTGAAAATTTTTTAAACAACACTAATGATTATATGCTTCGGTATATAAAACATTTACCGAATACTAAATATTTTCGTAGGGCACACATAGATTTTGAGAAAATTTTAAAAAATATGAAAATATTGTTTTAATGCATAGTTGTATTCTGCACTAATATATGATGATGTTCAAAGAGGTTTTGGAGCCTTTGTTGTCTCCCATTTTCAAGAAAATAGCAATTTTGTAGTGGTTATTCCACAGATTTAGGCAGTATCATGAACTTTTACTAAATTAATTGATAAAAAAAAATATAACGATTCTCATATACCATGAAAGAGAGTTTATCATACATTAATAGAAATGTAGACTGTGGTGAAAAAATTTTAAACAACACTAATGATTATATGCTTCGGTATATAAAACATTTAACAAAAACTCAATATTTTCGTAGGGGTTTACCAAAAACACATAGATTTTGAAAAAAAATTCAAAAAATATGAAAATATTGTTTTAATGCACAGTTGTATTCTGCACTAATATATGATGATTTTCAAAGAGGTTAATAGCCTTTGTTGTCTCCCTTTTTCAAGAAAATAGCAATTTTTGTAGTGGTTATTCCACCGATTTAGGTAGTATTATGATTTTTTACTAAATTAGTTGATAAAAAAGATATAACGATTCCCATATACCATGAAAGAAAGTTTAGAATACATTAATACAAATGTAAAATGTGGTTAAAATTTTAAAAAAACACTAATGATTATATGCTTCAGTATATAAATGATTTACCGAAAACTCAATATTTTCTTAGTGGTTGTTAACACACAGATTTTGAGAAAATTTCAAAAAATATGAAATTATTGTTTTAATGCATAGTTGTATCGTGCACTATTATATGATGATGTTCAAAGTGGTTTAGAGCCTTTGTTGTGTCAATTTTTCAAGAAAATACAATTTTGTAATGGTTATTCCACCGATTTAGGCCGTATTATGAAGTTTTACTAAATTAATTGATAAAAAAGATATAACGATTCTCGTATACCATGATAGAGAGTTTAGCATACATTAATACAAATGTAGAATGTGGTTAAAAATTTTAAACAATACTAATGATTATATGCTTTAGTGTATAAAACATTTACCGAAAACTCAATGTTTTCGTATGGGTTAACTCATAGATTTTGATAAAAATTCAAAAATTTGAAAATTTTGTTTTAATGCATATTTGTATCATGCACTAATATATGATGATGTTCAAAGAGGTTTAGAGCCTATGTTGTCTCTCTTTTTCAAGATAATAGCAATTTTGTAGTGGATATTTCACCGATTTATGCAATATTACGAAGTTTTACTAAATTAATTGATAAAAAAATTATAACGATTCTCATACACCATGACAGAGAGTTTAGCATACATTAATACAAATGTAGAATATGGTGAAAATTTTTAAACAACACTAATGATTATATACTTCATTATATAAAATATTTACCAAAAACTCAATATTTTTGTAGGGGTTATTAGCACATAGATTTTGAGAAAATTTTGAAAAATATAAAAATATCGTTTTAACGCATAGTTGTATCCTGCACTAATATATGATGATGTTCAAAGAGGTTTGGAACCTTTGTTGTCTCCCTTTTTCAAGAAAATAGCAATTTTGTAGTGGTTATTCCACCGAATATCCCATCACAATATAAACAGTCAACAAATATACAAACAATTAGTTTTTCATGTTGTGAAATGTGATATATTTGTATTTTATTAAAACAAAAATCTGAAGTCTAGTAAATAATTACATTCAAAGCATCATTTGCTTAGATCATAATAAATCAGCGTTAAAAAAAAGAGCATCATTTGTTTATCGAAAAGACATGAATTAGCCTTTGGTTTGAATACGATTAATTAATTTACTAATCGTTTAGTTGTTAAGGATCTTACGGCAACAGTAAAGTAAAAGAAAAGAAAAAAATGCAAAGGATAAAGGATATAAGGCAAATAAAAGTCCATTTTCATTTTCTCTTTTTTTTTTTTCCTTATTACATTTTCATATTCGAATCTTTCTCTCTCTCTCTCTATCAAATCAGATTCTAGAAAGAAGAAGAAAGGGGAGAATCATCGCATCGGGGCATGGCTTCACCGAGCAAACGCCGAGAGATGGACATGATGAAATTGTATGTATATGCTCAATTCTCTTCACTTGATCGAATTCATCTCTCGATTTGGATCTGTTGATGATCTCTTCTTATCTTATTGATGTTTTGTCTTCTTCTTGGGATGACAGGATGATGAGTGATTACAAGGTGGATACAATCAACGACGATTTGCAGATGTTCTACGTCACTTTCCATGGCCCCACTGACAGTAATCCTCTCTGTCTTGTTGATTGTTTGTGCTTATAAGCTACTTGTTGAAATGCCTCTTTGTGAACAAAACAAAAGAAGAAGAAGAAGATGATAGAAAAACCTTAAGTGCTCTTTTTGTTGTGTATTGGATCGTTTTAGGATAGAGACACGAAAGCTTTTAAGTGCCTATCTTTGTTGTTTGTGTGAAGGTCTATATGAGGGAGGTGTATGGAAGATCAAAGTCGAACTTCCTGAAGCTTACCCTTACAAATCTCCTTCTGTTGGTTTCGTTAACAAGATCTATCACCCCAATGTTGATGAATCGTAAGTCACATCAATAATAGCTTATCATTTTCTGTTGCAAGAGTCGCATTGATCTATCTGGTTGCTAAAACGTTTTGTGGCAGTTCGGGCGCAGTTTGCTTAGATGTAATAAACCAGACATGGAGCCCAATGTTTGGTAATATATATTATTTTCCTGATGATTATACTTGTATTGCATCCCTTAACTTCTCTGTTTGTTTTACCAGATCTTATCAATGTCTTCGAGTCATTCCTTCCGCAACTGCTTCTATATCCAAACCCTTCTGATCCATTCAACGGAGAAGCTGCCTCTCTCTTGATGCGAGACCGTGCAGCCTATGAGAAGAAAGTCAAAGGTGAACAAATAAATTTCACACTCTTATCTTCCCATTTGCTTCTCTAATTCAATCCAGACCCCTCTCATTGACTGACACTTTGACACTTTGAAGAGTATTGCAAGGCATATGCTAAACCAGAGGACATAGGAGCACCTGAGGAGATCTCAAGTGATGATGACGATGATGAAGATGATAGCATGAGCGAGCGTGGTTCAGACTCTGATGACAACGATGAAATTGCTGGAAAAGCCGATCCTTGATCCCCCTATGTTACAAATCAATATTTCTTTGCACTTTGATTAGTTCATTTACAAATATATAAACAACATTGATGTTCACTGCATATTGAGGAGAACAATCACTCCTCTGTAAATTTGTAAACTCTGTTTAATTCTTTAGGAATATTGAAAATTTCATTTGCTTCAACTGTAAATAAATTTTAACAATCCGCAGATCCTTTACAACAAATATAACATTAATCCATATCTCATTTGTTTTGTTTTATACATTGAACATCTCTAAAGATGGGGATAGTGCCATACAAAAGGACTTAGCGTCTAAAAAGTTAATAGATAGAGAATTATTTGTTTACTAAAGGTCAAAAGACTCTTTGCTACATTGCAATCACATCCAACCACTAAGGACAACAAACATAGGCTTACTCTAGTCTACAAATGACTTGGCCTTCTTTTACCAGAATCTGTTCGTAGCCTCTTCACCGGATTAGCCCATCCAACTGAATCACCAGCCGCGCCGCTGTTGTTCGGATGAGTAGCTTGAGCTAGCCTTGTTTCCCTTGTAACTGAACCAGACACTGGACTTCTAAGACCACGACCTATCATAGCCTGAGGCGAAACCGGGCTGCTGGAGCCAGCGGTTCGGGTTCTCGGAGCAGACTTCTCTCTGTCTTTCCTCTTCTTCTTGCAGATTACTAGTTCCCCTGGATGAGCTAGAATTGGAGACTCATCGGTGTGGCTTGATGTCCCGCCAAGCTTTGGATCTTTCTGAGGTATCTGTACTCTGATCCTTGAGTTCTCGCGTTGTTGACGTCTCTGAGGAGAGCTTGGCTCCTCCGGTTCCTCCTCATCTACCGGCTTTGGCCTCTTACCCTGACTAATACCACCTGCTCCTCTTGGTGACGATGTAGATACCAAAGTTGGGCTTGGGCCAGAGAAGGAAAGAGCGTTTCTTGCTTCCCGGAAGTCTATGTCTGGAAAAGACATTTTCAGTAGATCGAAGAAGAGGTTGTGAACCTTCCTTGCTTCAGATCTCACCTGCGGAAGATTTTATTCACATTATCACACACATAAAATCGAAAGAGTTTATAGTTATTTGAGATGCAATAAAATTTAAACCTCGTGTGAGAATCCATAGAATTGCATTGCTCCCCTTAGCATATACTGCACGTCAGATGCGAGTTCCATAACTCCTACGTACTCTAGCCTTTCCACCCGCTGATCTATCTCTCGTAGCTCCAAAAGATTATTCACACCTCCAGCTGCATAACCATTCTGAATTCTCTTCCACAAATTCGTCAGCATTGGCACAATCTGCTGACCTTCCTTGTCGATTCTTCTTTGGAGTTTGCTAATGACGGTTTTGCACTGCAAAGTCAAGCACCGGGTAAGTTCAGACCAACCCTAACAAAATAGATGTACAGACGAATCGACAATATACGAGAACGCAGTGAAATATATTCATACCCGTTTCTGTATGGTGTGGGACATTCTTGCACCTGCATTTGACGAGCCAATAGGACTAGTTCCATCCCATGTTTCTCTAGCAGCTTCATCGTTGTCCTCCACGGGAAGCTGTGTGGCATTCAATCTACCAGACTTTGGTGATGATACATGCAGCTTGGAAGTATTCGCTACCTTCTTTGCAGGTAAACTCCTGAGTCTCGAGGATGAATCACTCTGATCTTGTCTTGAACCATGCGAGTCAGCAACTGTCCTCAATTTTGATCGATAGCTACGATCGACTTGCAATGGCTGAGCTGCAGGCACATCACTAACGTCTGTTCCTTCTGCTGTTTGACGGGGTCTTAGACGAATACTCCGTTTCCGTTTTATTGTAGGTTGCAAAACCTGTTCTCCTCCCCCTTCATCACGGTCATAGGATCGTTGGAGATCTATGTGAGAATCCCCAGAGGCTCCTATTTCCCCATCTTCTAGGTCATCTACCTGTTCCAACATTATTGAAGAAACAAACATTACACAAACGACAAGGAAGAAGAGAGGCATGCAAGACAAAACCAGGTGCCTACCAGTCTTTTCGAGACAGAACCTGGCCTAGTGTCCAATGCAGACAAAGAGCCAAATTTTTTTGAAGAAACAGGAGAAGCCATCTCTTTCGATCTATGACTTTCTGGCGAAGATTCTGAAGAACCGGCATCATCCTGTGGAGGGACTTTTTTATAACTACCAGACCGCGGAGGATAATCATAACCAGCGACGGGGTTCTCTCCATCAGATTCGCCATTGTTGGTTTGTTGATCACCAAGAGCACCAGTTAGCTCATCATCATCAGATTGTCCAATGTCTCCCTCTTCTTCGTTCCCAGAATCAACGTTCACTTCCTCAGAGCTTTCCTCAGAAAATAATCCAATGTCATCTTCAATTTCCTTGTAGTTAATCTTTTTGCTCTTGGGACGCCCTCTTTTTCTCTCACCTCCAGGCCCGCCAGTTTGCACAATTAGATTACTGCTTGACAACATGTTCTTTGACGGTTTCTTAGACAAATCAGCAACAGTAGTATTCACCTCTCTGGTACTAGCTCGAAGCCACTTAGGCACCTGCTCATGACAAGTCATCTCTTCGGTCCAGTCAAATTCTTCATCCATCTGATCGAATAACTCAACTTCTTCCTCGCTTCTGGCAATCATCCTGTTCACCTCATGGAGAGAAGGTACATCATGGACGGTTTCTTGATATCTCTCGTCATCATGCAATAAAGTCTCCAATGTCATTCGCCGCTCTTCATGAGTCGTTCTTTGGTCAAACCGCCCAGCATTAATGACTTCATCAGCCATGTCGATCTTGTACTGCTGAATATTGTTCCTTATGAGACCCTCAATAGATCCTATATAACGGTCCTTTCCAGCCAAGTCATCCTCTAGGTCCATTGATCCACCACTTCTAAGCTCGTCCTCCTTTTGATGGCTGGAAATTTTTTCAACAACTGCCTCCATATAAATCACTTTTACTTCCCTCGTCTGCCCAATACGATGGGCTCTGGCAACTGCTTGTTCCTCATTCTTGGGGTTTGGATCCGGATCATATATCACAACTGTGTCAGCAGTCTGAAGGTTGAGACCCCTTCCAGCTGCACGTATACTAAGCAGGAAAATAAAGCAATCAGTATCCGGATCATTGAAATCCACAATAGCTGATTCCCGATCTTCTAGACTGGTAGTCCCATCTATTCTTCGGTATACAAGCCTCCTCCATTGCAGATACTCTTCCAAGATATCAAGGAGTTTAGTCATTGTACTGAAGAGTAATACACGATGGCCTGTCCTCTGCAGCTTTATAAGAATTCTATCCAGAATCCACAATTTTCCACACGACCTTACGAGAAAATCCTTGGAAAGATCATTGAAATATGGATAATTGAGCAACGGATGATTGCATGTTTTCCTCAACTCCATGCACCTATTATTTAAAGTCTTATATATCTTGGCTTGGTAGATTGGATTCTTCTGAGCCTTAAGTTTTTCATCGTCTGGATCAACTCTTAGAGTTCCAGTAGCTTTGATCCAATCATAAACGGCACTCTGAATAGAAGACATCCTACATCTTAAAACTACGGAAACCTGTAACCGAAAGCATTGTCAGAACAATCATCTAGACGAAAAATAATGGCATCGATATATGACAGATCCTACCTTAGGAGGAAGTGAACCTTCGACATCCTCAACACGACGCCTGAGCATGAACGGCTCTAAAATTTGATGAAGCCTGTGAATGACTATGACCTTTTTCTCAGTCTCCAGCCAGTCATCCTCTATATTATGCGAAGGACCTTCTCTTTGAAAGGGTTGAGCGAACCAATCATGAAATGCTTTTCGATTGTCAAAGACATCAGGAAGGAGGAGATTCAATAGTGACCAAAGCTCTTTCAGATCGTTCTACAAGATTTCATAAAAAGGAGAATAAGAATCATCTATATCACACTCAACATAATATGAACAACTCATGGAATCTTGGTTTCCAAATTGTTAGGTGTCCTCAATTTATGCCCAATTAGCTATACTTTTACCAACCTGTAGAGGTGTCCCAGTGAGAAGTAATCTCCTCTGGCAGCGATACCGATCAAGATCTCGGGCCAAAACAGATTCTCTGTCCTTCATCCGTTGTGCTTCATCAATAACAATATATTTCCAGTCAACTTTTGAGAGTTTTGATCGATCATACATAATGAACTCATAAGTCGTAACGAGGACATTGAACTTCATGGCGCAAACCTCCTGTGTTAAAGAGAACAGGAGATGTATGTATCAATCAACAATTTTAAAACAAAATCTCGAGCAAATGTAGCTTTTTCAAAGTTTACCTGAGAGAACAATTTTGAACGTTGATCCTTTGTACCAACATAATATATGCATGAAACAGATGGCAGCCAAGTATGGAGTTCACTCTGCAAAAGAAAAAGAAAAACTGTTAACCGTGTATAAAATTATCATATAGAAGTCGACAAGAGATAGCAAGAGCTGATAAGTACTCTAAGTAACACAGACGAGTTCATCAACTGGAAATGGTTATGTCAGCACAACTAACAGGCTCGAGTCAAAGTTAAGCATAAATAATGGATAAAAGAGACTTGTGGGTAGTTGGGGAAGTGACTTTCGAAATTATGAGTTTATAAACGTGAGGTCTCGAATAAACCATTGGTGCATGGTTTCTGAGAAAATTATAGGATATTCTAACAGAAATCACAAACCTTCCAGTTCACCAGAACAGCATTGGGAACGATGATGAGATGTGGTCCATAATTCCCCTTGAACTCCATAAGGTAAGCAATCAGTGCCATTACCTACACAGAGAAAACCAAAAATAATCAGCATATAGTGCCAACAGAATATAATGCTCGCCCAAGGCAAGTACAGGAAATCCAGGATTCCCTGCTGAGAGCAAAATTAACCTGCACAGTTTTTCCAAGACCCATCTCATCAGCCAAGATCCCATTTAATTTGTTATTATACAAGGAGAGCATCCATTGCAATCCAACCTGATGGGCACAGAGCAGAATACCTTAGAAACCAGTAAAATGTGGCACAACAGAAAAAAAATTCACAATACAACGACATAGAGCCTGAATGAAAGAAATACCAGCTGGTAATCACGCAAAGTTCCAGCTTGGAGCATCGATGGTTGTCTCACAACGACTTCATTTACAGCATGAGCCAGAGTATAATACCTAGAGTAAGGCATAACAAAACGGGTAAGGGAAACGCTAAAGTCAGCGTCCAAGGAGATTCCTAATTGTGCGTTGTGTACAGTGTGAGTGTCGGTACTTTACAGATCAGTACATACTTTTTTCGCATTAAGCTGCACTGGCTGATAAGTTATGAGTAACAACTAGTACTTTGCTATTTACCCATCTAAATTTGTTTGGTCTGTGTAGTGACTTACTTGTTAACAGATGAATTATCTTTTGGCGCATTCATTTCCACAAATCTATTTCTGATCAGAACTTCTTCCCGAGCACAAGCAGCTGCCGCCCTGACCTCTTCTTCTGAAAGGCCCTGCATCAAGAACGGAAACAGACAAGCTACTATCAAATAACTTTTAAAAGAAGAGTTCTGTTCTCTAAGACATGCAAAGCCCACATTTAAGCTGGAATTTATCTAGAGTAATGGGAAATTAGGGGTAAAGTATAAAAGCAATATGTATACCTGCAATCTCGCTGCAATTGCTGCAGCATTCGCTGCTTCCTCCACTTCCTGTTGATTCTTTGTCGCAGTAATCTTACCTCCAAGTTTATGGAGATAATCTTCCGTTTGGGTCAAAAATGAAGAGAGAACATTATATCTTTCAGCAGCATCACCGGGTATATTTGTTTGCTGTTCCAGCAACATCTCCCTGTACCTTTCTACGTCATTATTTTTCAATGCCTCCATCCTTTTGTTCCGGCCATCATCTGGTCTTTTCGAGAACTCTCTCAACATCTTTTCATGGTATTTGGCAACTCCCCTGTTACGAGCAGTGCGTGCATCACGTATAGACCAGTGTGCCTCAAGGAGTTTCTTACGCCACTGAAAAATGGTTTTCAGCTGCTTCTCTCTAACAGCTTTCTGGTTGGCCAGTACTTGTCTATTCATTTCAAGGCGTTGTCGTTCGCACAACCTCACAAATTTACGGTATGGCCTATCAGGCATGGACATTATATCCTGCTGCTGTCGATCCACTTCATCTCTAACACGAGACTGAAGAGCCGATAGCCTGAGCTTTTTCTCTTCAATCTGAAGCCGTAAAACAAGATCAGGCCTAATCCTTTTCCTTTCCAAGTTTGTTGCTAGGAGACCATTTATCTTGTTCAAACTGTCTGTCCTTTTCTTGTTGAAGAATTCTGCACCTTCTTCACAGACCAGGTCTTTGATATCATAAGCTAATGTGAGGTTGTTGTTGGCATTGGCTGTTGCAGATCCATAAGTGTCATGTTTTCGAGTGAAAAAGGGAAAATCAAACAATGGTCCATGATATTTCCTGGCAGGGGCTGTATCCTTAGGCTGCTGGGGAGAGTTTGCTTGTGGCGGAACATTAGATTGGCCTCCATCAGATGCAACAGCTTTTCCCTTATCAGCATTAGAATCACTTCTAGGAGTCTGTTGAGTACTAGCATCTGCTCCTTGATCTGACTTAACAGGGAATACATCAGCTTGTTGCTCCTCTTTCGTAGCCGCAGCAGTAGAAGCAGCTTCTTTTCCCAGATTTTGAAATAATTGGCTGTGGCCCATCGCCAAAGGTACTTCTGTACCTCCAACATTATCTTCCTCTTTAGCAAAAATCTGTCCATTTGAAGAAGCAGCAGTCTGAGACTCTTTGCCAGACTCCAGTGACCTTGCTTGGTTTTCTACAGTTTTGTCTGAAGACCTATCCTGACCATGTACCCTCACAGGAAAAATCTGCAACGGCGTCTGCACTTCAAGCGGTGGTGGAGCAATAGATTTAAAAAGCTCCTGAGGCAAAGAACCTTCTCCTTTCTGTCAAGTAAAAAGCAAAAGGAAAGAAATAAAGGTTATAAAAAGGCAGTGACACATCGCCAGCAACATATACATCAGAATAAATAATAATAATGAAGAAGCAGACAAAGCTAAGCACCTTCAAACGACGAAATGCCAGTATCTGGGCTTTGAGAACATGGAGTTGTTGTTTGGTAAATCCTGATCGCTGTTGTTCTTGTTTGATCCCCTGTCCACTTTGAAGGGAAGATTTACTGAGTAAACCAGCGTCAGATATAACAGCTTTTGGACTGGGTGCATTCATCTGCCTAGGCTGCTGCATCTGCAAATGTTCAGCAGAACCTAAACCTTTATTTGTAGACGCATTGTGATCCAAAACATGCGTCTCATTTGCAGACGTCTGCATGGAATTTCCTGATGGCATCCCATTTGTAGGCTGAACTAAATGTCGAGGATACGGTGGATTATCTCTCCCTTGGGCGGAGAAGGGATTCGCAGCAGGGTTCATCATTCTGGGACTGGAAGTCGAGGCAAATGAGCTGGTAGGTATTGCATGTCTGGCCTTTCCTGATCCAGACTGCCCAGAGATATCACCAGCAGAGTTGGGACGAGGCGAGTTCTCACCTGGAACACCTGAAGATGAAGATGGCTGGCTAGACACTGGAATAGATGGTGACTGTGAAGCCACATTGCCTTCATTAGCTTTCTGTTGGGCAACCATTCTTCCCTGGAGTATGTGCGACATTTGGCTTGCGTTGGCAGGATGCGAGAGATCAATATTACGCTCGCGCGCCCATGCCTGCATGGCCTGCCACTGCTGCGAAAACGCGAGTTGGTTGGTCCCCATATTATTGACACCCTGCGGACCCTGTGGTGCCTGCATTGGCCTTGTAATATTTCCAGGCATTAGTTGTCCAGTCCCAACTTGCTGGGGATGGGGTTTTGTTTCGTGACCTGATTCCATCTGCCTTTCACCGCGAGCAAACTGTTCAGCAGATGGATTAGACGAAGAGCCCTGAGCCTGATTAGATGCCTGCATCGGCATCGCGCCTTGCATATTCAACATACCCATCCGTGCGTCTTGATCCTTAGATGAACCCATCATTCCCATTCTAGCTTGCTGCTGTGCCTTTTGTTGCTGTGCCTGTAAAGCAAACTGAAGATACGCTTGTTGCATTGGATTAAAACTTTGCTGGCCCTCTTGGGAAGAGCCCTGTTGTTGTTGAGGAGAGTCAAACAATCTCCTAGGCTGCTGAGGCTGCTGCATAGAGCCAGACGAAGAACCAAAGTTACCACCCCCCATCATCCCCTGAACTCCCCCAGGATGATACGCAAACATGCCATCATTTGCCTCTGAGTTTCTCCCCTGCTGCTGCTGCTGCAATTATAAAAGCATTAAAAAATTATTAGGGAACTCAGAGCATATAAACACTGGCAAATAGAGAATTCAAATAGCGTTACTCAACATAACTACGCAGCTTCAATTTAAATTTAAATAAATTGGCAACTACTGAATTAATTAAAATATAGTTGAAACTGAATAAAAGCAAGATTAAGAGTCAAAAAATTTGGCATTTCATAACTCTTTACCTGCCTAGACGCCAGCTGCTGCTGCTGCTGTTGCTGTTGCACGGATGAAGATGAAGAAGTCGGAGACGCAGCGGATGATGTGGAGTTGGTCCGACCCGCCGGACCCATGCCCGGATTCCGGGCGGGGCCTCCGCCACTGCCTCCAGATTGCATTCAATTCTTCGATCAATCAAACCTAATTCAAATGCACAATAAGACAAAAATTCAAAACAAGAAAAAATAAAGCTGGGAGTTAGCAATAAACGTTTGAAAACGGAAATTTACAAAGCCACACACTCACTCACTCACTCTCTGCCACTTTCCTTCACTTGATTTGAATCGATTTTCTGAGGGAGGGAGGGAGAGAGAAACGAAAGTCGCGGGATGCAACGGAATAAACCAGATCCTCTGTGGGTGGCTTCTCGAGAAACGAAATCCACGGAAGCGATGGCGATTCCTCTCACTCTCCAGAATTCACGCGATCGGAGATTCCCTTGCTGCAGTCAAACCCTAGCTGGATTGGGATTTTACTTCCCTTTTCTTCTTTTTTTTATTTTTAATTTATTTTGGAGGAGGAGGCGTATAAATCCGATATTTTCATTTTTTTTTTTATTGTCGGGGCCCACACTGTCACACGAAAAATGCGTGACGACGCCCTCGGTTTTCACTTTTATTACGTTACTATCCTTCTCTGTATAAAAGATTTGCACAAATGAGGACGAGACAAGTGTGATTTATTGGCACTGTGGGCAAGAAAGTTATCATTTTATTTTTGTCCACTTTTTGTTTCAGAATTTTTGTCTTTTGGTAAAGTGTTAAATGAGGTAATAATAATAATATCAATATGGTGGTTGGCTAAAATCATTACAAATAATTTTTGGGTTATTTGTCAAATAACCAAAAAGAAAATAAAAATTAGATTTGTAGAGAGAAAGAACATACATACGAAAGAGAAAGAGATTTTGGTTATTTAGTGAATTTATATTTTGGTATGGTTATTAGGCTTAATTTCTCGTAATTTTATATATTCTTCATTATAATTATAGAAATTGCATTCTGTACATAAAATTTTGAATACCAAATTCCAGATGCTAACATCCATATTCTTTTTGTATTACGAGCCAATTGACTCATAATTATTTATCGAGTATTATATTAGTATTGAAAGTTTTGAAAACAAAGTTAAATAAATCACTAATAGTCTAATACATATGGTTTGGGCTGGTTTGGCTTCATGCTATTTGGTTCAATTTCGGTTTCTCCACTAATGGGTTTAAATATTTAGCAAACACTAGACTGGGCTTGTAATATAAGGCCTTCATGTACACTACTCGGCACGCATTTCTTTTACAAAAGAAGAAAACGGCAAGCAGTATTAGATGAACAGGTTTCAGTTAATGTCGTTAATTGTCGTGACGCAACCGATTTAGACATAAAGAAGAAAGAAACAATGGAGAAGAAGCTTCGTTCCTCTCTTCTGATTCCACTCTTTTGCCTCGTTGTTCTCCTCGTCTCGAACTTTCACGGATCCGTCGAAGCGGGGAAGCGGCGGATCGAGATCACCGACGATCTAGATGACGTGGAAGACAGCGAAGAAGACGAATCGTGGAAACAGTGGGGGAGTAAAGCGGCGACGCCGGAGTTCGATCCGCCTCCGGATTTCTCCAACATGGGATTCGATCAGATCCAAGAGGAGATGGCTAAACGGACTTTCGCGCCGGTCGTCGGATTCGTCAAGCTCCGGTTAGGCGTTCAGCGTACTAAGGTAAAATCAAAACCGATGAAATTGGTTTGGATCTTACTATGAGATTGAGAAATGGTGGTTTTGATTTAAGGATATGGTGGTGGACATTGCTATGAAATGGACTAAAGTGCTGAGAACGGGTGGGTTGGGAGTGAGATTCATGGCCGTGGATCGGAGCACGGTGATGTTCAATATGCAGAACGGGAAGGAAGTAACTGAGGTAATAGAAAGTTTGAAACTTTATTTACAGGATTGGCTGATGAGAAGTACAATTGATTCTCTTTGTAGCTAAGGGAGTTTGTGCTGAGCCAAGAAGAGGCTTATGAGGTCAAGATAGGGAAGCAAGAGTTTAGAAGACCTGGAGATCCTCCTCTTGATGATGTTGTTGAAAAACTTAAAGCGGACCAGAGCAAGGGGGATGAAGATGGTGATAGTGATAACAAGAACGGTGTTACCAAGGATGAACTATAGGAAGTTTTTATAATTCTGGGAACCGAGTTTATGTATGAGAGACTGAAAGTTCAACTCTTTAGCTGAGATCTTAGAATACAATAAGAAGGGAAACTTGTTTTTTTTCTTTCGGATGAGTATATGCACTTATTGCTTAATGTTGAAAGCTCAATAACCTGGATTCTGGGAATAGATCCTTTACCCAGACCATACTAACAAAGTTCAGCTATTAATTCAAAGTTGCATACATCACAAGAATGAAGAAAGCCTTATAGTTTGCATAACTAACACAGTTATTATTTATTAATCCAAAGGCAATGGTGGGCTTGTCACATATGTAAATTAAGAAAGAGTTTTACACACAAGGTTCTAGTAAATCTTCCACTCAAAAGTGCTACAATTTACCTGCAATAATCAATCTTCAAGACACACCTTCTGCAAACTCGGTTTATATACAAAACACGTATCACATTTCCTTGTTTCTGTAGCCTAATTAGATTAAGTCAAATGCACAGAAAAATCAAATCAGAACTACATGATTTTTTGCCAGTTGCAATCACAATTAAAACCTTAATGTTAGACACCAAAGAGATTTAAAAAAAAAAAAGCCATTGAATTACATCAACTCATCCTCTTGATTCAAGACATTAATACTTGCTTAGAAGCCCAACTAAAGTATACAGCCCATCGGCCCATAACAAGAATTTTGAAAACTATAAACAAAATATCTTTTCAAGAGTTTGTTACTGTGTCAGTCCCGCCAAGCAGAGACGGAGAGAAGAATCGCCGGAAGAGAGAAACGCCGGCGATCTGATCGTCGCCACCTCCTTCTCTCCGCTAAATCGTGAATCTCTTCTCTGTATCCGGAGAGGTATGTGAATCACGATTCTATCAGCTGTTTGCATACTCGGAACTTCAGTTTCCGATGATTCATCCATTGCTAGCTGCTCATTGATTCGTTCGTTGATTCTCCGAACTGAAACTCGAGTTTATAGATCCGTGTGCAATCAATCTTCAAGGAATCGTAACCTAGAATCTCAGAATGTATCGCTCGTTTCGTTTTTGGATTTTGTTCATTGTTAGCTTAGAGTTTTGAAATTAGCGATCGTGAATTAAAGATTAGCGAATCAGTGAATGCTGAAAAAGGTCATTGAGTCTTAGATTAGAGAATCGGTGTATGCTGATTGATTCGGAAACGGTAGTATCTGCGGACTGATGATTCTCGATTCTACTATTGCGATGATCTGTTGAGTTTACGAAGTTGATTGCGATTCTCACTCTGAAAAACTTTATTAAAGATGATTATGATGAGGTTCTGAAAACTGCAGGACTGACAATGGACAAAACGAAACGCAAGAAGGAGAAGGGAGGTTCTTCGTCGAATAACAATGATGCTGCTACTGCTTCTACATCGGTAAGACTCATTCATTGCGTTTAAAAGATCTGAATATTGTAACTAATATGGTAATTGCGCTCTCATGTCACAGGGCCGGAGTGGCAGAGGAAAGCAGAGTCAAGCTACCAATCCTTTGACGGTAGGACAAGCAATAATGAAGGCAAACTACCACTCCTGCTGCCGACAGTTTTACACCTTACCGGAGTTGATTGAGTTCATGACAACCAGGCACCGCGGCTTAACAGCAGAGATGGTGACAACGGTTTATAGGGAGATGTTGAAAAGCATAAATGCTGAATTGTATCTGAGAGCTGCACAGTATCACTCTACAGCAAGGGAAATTGAGCGCAAAAGGCGGGAAACAGCTGACTCTGTGAGCACTCCTCGTGCAAGTACGAGCACTACTGCTCCTGCTCAGAGCGATGGCGATAGTTCTTCTTCTTCTTAAGAGGTATGTTTCGGAAAATTACTTGGAAAAAATATTCATCAATATGAAACTGAATCCATAATAAAATGTAAACAAAAACCTTACAAAAATCCAAATCGAATCAAACAATAAAAAAAAAAGAGTTTCTGGATATCATAATCTAAAAAAGTAAAGCAAGCATTACTTTCCTTTTTTGGAACTTAAAAAAGGAAGCATTACTGTTTGATAAAATAAAATAAAAACAAGCATTACTTAGTCGACGAAGAAGAACCTACAGTACTACTTGTTGTACCATTACTACTCCTCTGAAGAGCTCTTCTCTGTGAAGCTCTCAGATAAGATTCACCATTACGACCGGTTAAAAGTTCCCTGAAAACATTGGTCACAGTGGTCTTTGGCAAACCGTGATTCACCTTCATGTAATCGATCATCTCGGGAAGTGTAAAGAAATTCTGGCAGCAATAAAAGAAACTATCCTTTATTGTCTTCTCCTCCTTGGTCAGATTAGGACTTTTCTGTTTTTTTTTTTTTTTAAATATATAGTATTATATATGAATGAATCATCGAATAAAATATACATGAGAGAATTTTTAACAGTGATTTGTTACTACCTTGGGAATAGCTTGCTTGTCAAGTTTGGTGGTGGATCTCTCTGCTTTTTTGTCTGACTCAACTTCAGAAGATGTTTCAAACTCTGTTTTTGGGATCTGAGCCTCTTCCTCGTCGTCCTTGTGTCTCTGTGTTGTTGCCATAAGATCTCTTCCAAAACTATTCTATTGTTTTTTTAGGTTTTGAGAGAGAGAGAACGAAAACCTAGTGATTCACTTGTACTATATATTAAACTTCCAAGCTAGGCCCACTAATTTATATTTGGGCTTTATAGCTTAGTCATAAGACGACCCATTCGTTTACCGACCGTAGCCGGTACGAATGAATAATTGCGGTTGATCTTTCTGTTATCTTCATCCTCTCCTCTCTCCAGATTCTCGAAGTCATCAATCAATCTCTGGATCCAATAACACAATATCGTTTCTATTAGGTATGAGCGATTCTTCTTCTTAATGGTTGTTGCTGGTGATTGCCTGTATAGTTTTTTTTGTAATAGTTCATTTCGAATTTTGTAATAAGCTTAGCTAACTGTGAAAAGAGATTGTCTTTGTATATTCTGATATTGATTCGGACCAAGTGTTTCTTAAAGTACACGGTTCTGTCTGATTCTGAATTTCCCTCGTATTCATTGGGTTCCAACCCTTTGTGAATCATACATCCTCTGCTTTTTTTTTCTTCTTCTTACATCCTCTGTTTTTATGGCTAATTAACCAAAGCAGAGTCCTTTACAGTTTTTATTTTATTTTTTGGAGTAGAAGATGGATAACAAAGAGGAACATGTGAAGAATCCGAACGAATGGGAAGTCGTCTCCCTTACTTCATCAGCTTATGCTGCTTCTCCTAGTCCATATAACTCAAGAGATGCTTACTATGAAGCTGAAAATTCACGCGATTTGTTCATGTCTGACCACTTTGTATTCCCACCTAGCCAGCATGAGAATTTACCCCTTGATGATGAAGAAAGAAAGGATGGCGGCCAAGGCTTTATGCTGGAAGCTCAGGGATTGTCTTCTGAAAAGTTACGGAATGAAAAGAGTATCTATGGTGAAGCTCCGTTTAGTTCTTCTCAACACATGGTGTATGAACACGGGTTAATTGACTCTGAGCCAAATGAGTATGCCGACAAGGACCTGGATCCCCTTGGACTTGAGAAGGATACTAAGAAAGCAACACACAACCTTCCTTGGTGGAGAAGGAGAGCTGTTTCTGTGTATTTACGGACAAGAGAAGCTAATGCGGTATGGTCCTTATTCTTTGCGGCTGCTGTTACGGGAATCGTTGTTCTTGGTCAACGCTGGCAACAAGAGAGATGGCAGGTTTTGCAACTCAACTGGCATTCAAGCATCAGTAGCGAGGTAATAACTCTAAATCCTCTGTTCAAGAACCGTTATGTTTTGTACAAATGGTAACTAACTTGTTTGTTTGTTCTTATACAGAAGCTGAGCGGGGTACTTGAACCTCTCTCACGTTTAAAAGACGTGATTGTGAGAAGTAACCCACAAGCATCTCTCGTAAGGAGTGGCACCTCTAGTGAGATCTAGTGACAAAAGGATATATGTTGCTCACAAGAGCACATGTTTATATATACAAACTTGGTCTTGAGTTACATATGCGTGCCTCAGTGTAAAATGCTTTTGGTTTTATTTTAGCCTATGTTGCTTCATTATCTTGTACCATTTGAATAATGTCAGTTGCCTTCTCGCAGAACTTTCTGTTACAGAACTTCTTTTTCTTTTTTGCTAGTTTGGAAATATATACACATATACACTTGTTTATTTTTGTTCAATATTATGAATGTTTATTTACTTTCATTGGATGATTGCTATAAGAGAGACCAAACGTTCTGATTTGTGATTGAAATAGCGACATGCTAGTATAACATATGTCAAAATGTTACCATGGTCGAATCTAGCTAAACATGAACTCCATTGTTCTTCAATCATCAATAAGAAACTAGTTAATAAATTAATAATGATGTATCTAATAGTTAGATTTGTGTGATGATGTGTATAAGCCACTAGAGTTGTGTGTTGTCTTGATTACTATATTAATTACCATGTGAATGTGAAGGTAGATCAGGTAGTTGAATGTGGAATAGAGAGTGACACTCGCTTATGGGCGCGCGTCTGGGATATACAGCAGCACGCCAGTTGTGATCTACTGATTGGCTGCATTATTCAATTGAGGTGAAATTTTGTTTTTATTCATCTACCTTTTGGTATTTACTTTCATACAGTAAAACTTGATTTCATTATTTTGTAAGCATCTCTCAATTTCATTTAATAAATTACCATATTGATAATGTTGTAGACCAAGGTTAAAGAATGTCACATTGTTTGGAAATCTGATCGAGATGGGCACATTTTGTTTTCTCTCAACTCTAATTGTTAGTCCATAGAATAATCAAATAATTTGATAGGAGTCATTTTCTTGAATTTGAGCCAAATTTGTTTGGCCTGATTCACTTGTCATGACATATTATGTAACCTAATGCATTAAGTATGTTTGGTCCGTTTTGTTTTAAGATCAAAGTCTGCCCAGAATGTTCCAATTATAGAAGAGAGATTACGAATTTTTCAGGGGAATGTCTTTGTTTTACATTAGGCAAAGAAGAGGAACATCAAATACACACACGACGCTTCACACAATTCACAAAAGAAAGCAAACTAATAATAGCACAAAGCTATAATTTTTTAAGAGTGATTCGATCAGCTTCTGGACTTGAATGGGATGGCTCTGATGACTATCACGTGGTATAGAGCGGCAAGTGCAGCACCGATGAATGGTCCAACCCAAAAGACCCACTGGTAAAAAATAAAACAAAGAGTTAGTAAATGTAATGATCCAAAACCGAATTAGTGAGAAGTGGAAAACACTCACATGGTCGTCCCAAGCGTTGTCCTTGTTGAAGATGATGGCAGCTCCAAGACTCCTTGCTGGGTTGATTCCAGTTCCAGTGATGGGGATGGTGGCTAAGTGGACCAAGAACACAGCGAATCCAATTGGGAGAGGTGCAAGAATCTGTCCAATTTTCAAAAACCAATTAAGCATACGCAACATAAAACCACATAAACTCTGCCTATTTGATTGAGTCTACTTACGGGAACATGGGAGTCCCGAGCGTTTCTCTTGGCGTCAGTGGCGGAAAAGACGGTGTAAACGAGGACAAAGGTTCCAATAATCTCAGCTCCAAGACCACTTCCTTTGGTGTAACCAGGAGCTACAGTGTTGGCTCCACCTCCTAGAGCTTGGTATTGCTTAGGTTGGAAACCCTTCACCACACCAGCTCCACAGATGGCTCCTAAGCACTGCATCACTATGTAGTACACAGCTCTTGTAAGCGAAAGCTTCCTGGCCAAGAAAAGACCAAACGTGACAGCTGGGTTGATGTGTCCACCTGAGAGTTCATAACACAACCCAAATCGTTATTACAATATCTACAAAAAAAAATATTTTAGTTTCAAAAAAAAAAAACATCTACAAAATAAAATTTTCTCAACTGCTTACAGCTCCTAAATTTAATTTCTTCTTTTTTCAAAAGAATGTAAAATTTATTCAATCAAAAACCTTTGTTACATAAAGTTGCTTCTATTGATTTTTACATCATTTTTTTTTAAAGTATGTAAAATTTATTCAGTCAAAAAAATTTCTCTGACTGCTTACAGTTCCTATGTTTCATTTCTTACACATCCGACCAAGTAACATGTTTCTTCAAACCCTAGTTTGGTTTTTCACTAAACCCTAAGATCTATCATATACAACCGTTAGATCTGAGAGTTTGGAAGGTGGTGGTGACTTACCGGAGATACCAGCGGTGCAGTAGACAAGAGCGAAGATCATACCACCGAAGGCCCAAGCGATACCTTGGATTCCGACAGAAGCACACATGTTCGGTGCCCTCTTCACGCCCATGACGGTCAACACAGTAATGTAAAGGAAGAGAAACGTGGCGATGAACTCAGCGATACCGGCTCTCCAGAAGGACCAGGAAGCAAGCTCGCCTGGCTCGAACAGGGGAGCAGGAGGTGGCTCCTTGTAGTCCTTGTCGCTCTGAGCCGATGTTCCGATGGGTTGTCTCTCCGGAAACTTGTTAGCTCCGACCCTAACATCTTCTTCCTTGCCTTCCATCTCCAAGTCCTTTCTCTCTCTCTTAAGAGTGTTTCTTTCTATGTGAGTGGGTAATGTGTTGCAGAGGAGCAGAGAGTGATAGTTTTATAGTGACAAAGCTGTAAGATAATGCAAACAAATGGAGATAAAGTTAAATAAAACACGATGATGATTTATTTGTTTAATTGCTTGACAACACATTAATATATAGTTTAACTGCACATAATTAACGTTATCTTCTTTGTTGCTGATAATACTAATTATTGATTTAATTATAAGTTAATTTTTGTGACCAGAGTTTTAAATTCGGCTTAGAAGTACCCTCTAATCAAATGATTATAGTCTAATAAAATACTATAGTGCCACCTTTTTCTGAATTATTATATGAATGTTGGTTATGAGTTATGACAAAAAGAAAATACTGGAAAATCTAATAAAATATAAAATAAAAAGGAGGAAAGTTGTGGTCGAGGTAAACCGCTGGTTTATTTGGACCGTTGGCATATCAGGATAAGCACATGGTCTTACCGTACCTAATATACATAGGGACAAAGACAACTCATCTTGCAGATAATCTATAACAAGTGTTCTTATTTTAATCTTGTAACATTTTTTTTCTTAATTTTAAGTATAATCTTATAACAATACTAATTAGGCAACATGTCAAAGTTGATGATACTAATTAACCACCCTGAAATTTTCTAATTACATATCAAATAGCTTGAAACTATACAGGCAGCACACAGCAAAGGCCATGCACTACGCATACATACCATCAACGACACAATTATGAGTGGTTGCGTTTTGAATGAAAGAAGAAGATTGTGTGTTGTGTAATATTCGGCTGTAATCCACTATTTGCCAAAAGGAAAGACAACGTTTAAACCAAAAGAAAAAAGGGATTCTCTAAACAATCATGGTTGCTTCGTTGCTTTCTTGTCTTTTTAGGTGTGACACTATGTCCTACACACGTGCTACGTTCTTCTACTTCCATATACCAAATATTCGCTTTCTTTCATTACCACAAACTTCATTAACCAACCACGCTACACATGTACACTATATATCATGGTCATATATATACCAAATTCATAGTTCATGTAAAGTTATGTTTTGGGCGACAGGTTTTGCGGCCGAACCATTGAGATGCTCAGCAATGAAAGTTAGGCTCGACGTGAAGAGATCAAAATATAATAAAGCGGTGAAGGTCGTAATTTGTTTGGACTTTTGGTATGAGAACTAAAAAATAGACGATTCCAAACCGTCCAGTCCATAGATGAGAAGACACATGGCATAACCTTACGTATACAAAACCGACCAAGCACTTGTCACCTTCATTCCAATATTAATCATTTTCTCTATACACATTTTTAACTAATTTTCTTCTGGATACAATTATTGCATGCCCACCCCCCATTATTCCCGTTGCGTTACTGTCCCCACCACCTCCACGGCTCCACCTCTCTTGGATTGTTTGATTTTTTAGCAAAGCTTTGTTTGTTTTTTTTCCACAAAATATTTATAATCAACACAATTTCCACACACCCAATACAAAATTCGAAGTATAAACACCCACGAAAACATCAAAAAGCATAAACTTAGGTATAACTCATTTTGAGGTTTTGTCTCCAATTTTATTTGATACTCATCAATGACTACTTACGTTTTCTTCTCATTCTGAGTTGTTTTGTTACTAAATTAATATCTTCTCTCTTTATATATCAGTGAATCGAATTATTTATCGTCATGTAGTATCAGAATGTGTGAGTGTGTGAAACTGAGTTCCTAAAATTCAAATTCATTTACCAAAAATCGGGTCTTCAGAAGTTTGGGTCAAACTTAAATTGGTTTCTCAACTTGACACAGGTCCATATTTTCTTTTGTTTTAGATGGGCCTTCTTCTTTTTCAGAGCCCATCTCAACCTTTTGTTTAAAACCTCACCCTTTGAGTCTTGGCTTCTACGGTTCTACTTCTACCCTAGCTTCCCTTTTCCTTTGGTTTTCCCCTTTCCACAGTCAAAAAAGTATGGAGAAATCACGGCGGCGCAAGGATCGTAAAACTACCAGCCTCGACACTGGCCAACACTCCTCATTGCCGCCTCTACTCCCAATGGAACTCATGATGGACATCTTCTCTAGGTTATCCCTCAAGTCCATTGCCATCTGTCGCTGCGTGTCGAAGCAGTGGGGCTACGTACTCGGCCATCCTGACTTCAGGGACCTCCGCTTGGCAAGGTCTCAGGCTCGTCCTTGTCTATTGTTCGCCTGCTTCAGAGGTAATAAGCTATTCTTCCTCTCCTCACCTCAACCTCAGTCTCAGTCTCCTGATGATGAGATGTTTGCCGCCGATCATCACATGAGTTTCTCCTTTACCCGTCCTGTCAAAGATATATCTACAAGTGTCAGTGGCTTCGTATGTGTCTCTTTCCGCGGTTATCAGTCCGGAAGGCAATTCATGGCGGACGAGTCGGTGGTATGTAACCCTAGCACTGGACAATCATTTACTATACCCAGAATGAAGACAATGAAGAGGACTGGGGGGATACGGTTTTTCGGGTATGATCTTGTCGAGAAACATCACAAGGTATTGGCAATGATTCGTCCTCCTGGCCACGGCGGCAGAACTGTGGACCATCAAGTGCTAACATTATTAGGAGGAAGAACTGAGAAAGCGACCTGGAGAATGGCTGAATGTGGCATACCATGTGCCTCTTCTAGGGATATACAGAGTTTATGCATTAACGGTGTTTTCTATTACATCGAGTTGGTTAGCGATTGGGGTCTTGATAGTATGATAATTTGCTTTGATGTTACATCTGAGAAGTTCAGCTCTGTTAAGTTTGCTAGGGATTTATATCCGGTGCGGCGAAACTATCCGGGGCGGCTGCTAGATTTCAACGGTAAATTGGCTTTAGTACCAAGTGACAGTCTTCGTGTCACAAGTAAATGTATTGTGACGTGGGTTCTACAAGACTCTGAATGGTCCAAACTTGTTTACATATTGCCCCCTATGTGGAAAGTTGTAGTTGGTCCAAAGGAGTGCTTAGAGATTGTTGGAGTGACTGGTCCGAATGAGTTTGTTATGTCTCCCATATATTCATCTGACCCTTTCCATGTCTACTACTGCAATTTCGAGAAGAAAACTGTGAAAAGAGTTGTGATCCAAGGAATGGGGGCGTTTGGGAGTGGGAGGAGGTATTATGTTCGCACATGTCTGAACCATGTGGAGGATTTGAAGCATATGGAATTATAAAGGATTCTGGATGATCATGGGATCTCGATAGAGAGCTTTTGTGACCTATTCTGACTAGTATGATCTGTGTTATCTGATTTTTTTTACTTACATTTTTCATCCTCATGAAATTATTGACGGTTATGTATATAATCATGATGTGTGAGCGTCAGGGATTGAGTTCCTAAACTTTGAATTCAAATTCATTTACCAAAGTTAGTGAAAACCGAAATTCTTAGAAATAAATATGTACGCGCATGAGTTTTTATACTAATGTTTTTTTATTAAATTGTTTTAATTTGCAACACTATCATCTTTATTGATTATAAAATGACGAATACAAATATTTGTCTCTTAAATGTACCATCGTTGTTGAGAGTTAACATATTACAATTCATTTTAATTATTTTTAAAACTTCATATGCACAAAGAAAAATTAAGTTTTGAGTCTGACACAAATCATCAAAAACATATAGTCAGCATCAGTTATAAACTGCCAAAAAGAGATTAGGTTCTTTGCTCTAGAGTCTTTTTACTATTGACTCCATAAGTTATCATCTAATATTAAGATCTCAATAATTTTTCAATGCAAATTTTGAAATTAACATATTTTATATTTATATATAATTTATAATTTATTTTAAACGATATTAATATACATATAAAATATGAATATTTATTAATAAAACTTCATATTCATACGATTTATTATCATTTGTATATTGATTGAACAAAAAAATTATACTATTAAATAATTTATAATCGTTTTAAAAATATAGCATATAATTAAAAATATTTTTTATTATATGTTTAATGTGATTTTTTTAATTTTTTAATAATATAAAATTAAACAAAAAAAAATATATTTCTATCTTTTCAGATTTTCTTTTGCTTTAGATGGGCCTTTCTTCTTCTTTTTTTCCTGAGCCCATCTAAATCTTTTGTTTATTGTTTAGACAACCTCACGGACCAACACTCATCGAAAGCAAAAACCAAAAAATGAAGGAATCACGGCGGCGCAAGGATCGTGAAACTGACCAACAACACTCATCGCTCCCAATGGAGCTCATGATGGACATCTTCTCTAGGCTATCCCTCAAGTCCATTGCCACCTGCCGCTGCGTTTCGAAGCAGTGGGCCTCCGTACTCGGCCATTCTGGTTTCAGGGACCTCCTCTTGACAAGGTCTCAGGCTCGTCCGCGTCTATTGTTCGCCTGCGTCGAAGATAACAAGGTCATCTTCCTCTCCTCACCTCAGCCTCAGTCTTCTTCGCCGACTCCTCCTCCTCCTGTTGCCGCCGATTACCACATGAGTTTCTCCTTTGACCATCCTGTCCAAGACATATCTACAAGTCTCAATGGCTTTGTCTGTGTCTATACCAGTGGTTACCGGTCCGTAAACGCAAAGAAATCCCTGGAGGGCGAGGAGTTGGTGATATGTAACCCTAGCACGGGACAGTCGCTTACTGTCCCCAGAATGAATAGCTCTCGGATGACACGCTTCTTCGGGTATGATACTATTGAGAAACTTCACAAGGTGTTGGGAATGATTTGGCTACAGGACGATAGAACTGTGGACCATCAAGTGCTGACATTAGGAGTAGGAGGAGGAGGCACTACATGGAGAACGACTGGATGCGGCGTACCTTGTTCTACTTGGCAAAGACAGAATATATGCATTAATGGTGTTATCTATTACGTCGCCCGTGAATGTGATCAGATGATAGTTTGCTTTGATGTTAGGTCTGAGAAGTACATCTTTGTTAAGTTTCCGGATATGATCTTTTGGCCCGTGGTTCTTGACTTCTACGGTAAGTTGGCCTTAGTAGTACTAGTCAGTGGCATCGCTCTTACTGCCACGTCCGAAAGTATTGTGATGTGGGTTCTGCAAGACCCCGGAAGATGTACATGGTCCAAACGTGTTTACATATTGCCCCCTATGTGGAAAGATGTAGTTGATCCGCGCGAGCACTTGGAGATTGTTGGAGGGACTGGTCCGGATGAATTGGTTATGTCGCCCAGATATTCTTCTCAGCCTTTCCATTTCTACTACTGCAATTTCCTAAAGGAAACTGTAACGAGAGTTGTAATCCAAGGAATGGCGTTTGGGAGTGGGAGGAGGTATTCTATTCACACCTATCTAAACCATGTGGAGGATGTGAAGCGTATGGAATTATAAGGGATGCTGGATCATCTATGGGATCTTCTTGATAGAGAGATTTTGTGACCTATTCTGACTAGTATGATCTCTGTGTTATCTGATTTTCTAGATCCTGTTTCATGTTTTGTACCTAACAATCTGCAGAATGATCATGTACCATCATCTCCTTTAGCTTTCTCATCGTTTGTTTGTTTTTGGCTTTGTGATTGCTCACTTTTGGTTGCTCTGTTCATACAGAAAGATGGTAGAAACAGTAAAGATACATTAGGTGTTGTTATTGATACATACAACTAGTTATTTTTAAGCCACACGAGAAGGAAGCCATAACCAGCAGCTTCCTCTCACACAAATGTTTTTTTCTGTAGTCAATATTGATACATAAATTCATTTGAGTCTCTCTTTCTCTCCGAGTGTCATTCACAATGCTCATGGTTTTGGATTGTGAGCTTCTGCCATAGCTTGGTGGAGTTGATTAGGAAGTTCATCATGTTCAGTCCCATCCCGCTGCACTGATGAAACAAGCACAGTAGGCACAACCACATCAACCATATGAAACGCAAGTAAATAGAATCTGCATGGTCTTTTGTATGATTAAGCAACACATACCGGGAAAGCTAGAGAAGATGAGTCATTTGGTTCCTCTTGAATATCGCTTAGTAAGACCTCAGAGCTGATGATATCCATGGAGGATGTGTTATTTTGCTCATCAGACCTTATTTGTGGCAATACAAGCCGCTGAAAATCAGACAAGAGCACAGAGAGAGCTCTAACTTCATCCACTCTAGCTTCCCTATACATTGATCAAAAAACACCATCAATACATCATCTACAAACACAATCAAGAAAACAAAAGTTTCCTTGACTGAGAACCTTGTATGGATAAGGTTTCCTTTGCAGGTGAAATGTATTTGACAAGTAGCTGGCGCTTGTTGGCAGACAAAGTTTGCTTTCTTGGACTTGAGATCCTCCATTTTTCTAGCAAAAAAATAGTTAACAAAACACTTTCTGTAAGAAAGAGGACACATGATGATGATCCAAATATAAAAGAGTTGGTCACGTCTAAAGCTAGATATACATGGAATAGTGTTTATCAGCAGCTGCTCCCATAACAAACTTCCTGATCCTATGCTGGTATATCACTTCAACAATCCCTTTCTCAATTGAGTCCATCTCCACACACAGCTTCTCTGCCTGTACCTACATACACAAACCAATCTCCTCTTTAGAATATAGAAAACATAGTAACCATATATACATGTCACGTTTTGTACATACCCCTTTCTTCAAACAAATACTTAGATACTCTTGTAGAATCTTGTCTGTTTTCGCCGTTTCTTTGCCTCGGTATGCTCTCACTGATTCCTCATCTACCGTTGAAGCTTCGAATCTTGTACCCACTTTGAGAGTCAAAAGTGTTAAACAAATTTCTAAAAGTCAATACCCTTAAAGCATTACTAGAGAGACACTTAGAAGTTTGAAATATATACTTACAGACAGGAATCGTTGGAGATGGCTGGTGGATATGAAGGATGCAGATTTTCTTTCCTTGGGAGTTTTGTAAGGCCCACATGAGATTTGATATGTTCTTCCACACTTCTCTACCAACTGCAACGTAGAGTTTCTCTTCTAGTATCTGACTAGTGGCTGCTGCTTCTTCCTCCATAGCCTTTGAGAACACTTGGGAGAGACAAAGTTTTTGGTCTTGGAGAGAGTTTTAACAGAGAGTTTCCTCTGCACCATCATTTCCCGGTTACTTGGATAAGAAGATACCCAATGGCCTGAGCATCTCACGACTCTGTTCCTTCGAATATTCGTCCGTTCTCTATATATATAATATGGTAAAAAGACTTTTTCTATACCAAATAATATTATAATCATGAGAAACAATGTCCGAGAATGTGGTTAACTAGGCATGGTTGTCTTTTTACTTCTTTAATTTGTTTAATATCTGTTTTGTGACTTTTGTCCGAGTCCAAAGAGCATCTGCTGGAAAAAACAACAACATTACAAGCAGACAAGACAAGAACGTTAACAAGAAAGATGAAAATCCAAATATAGTTTATGTCAGTGTGCTCTATTACATTGAATATTGTCTAGATGATGCAGCTCCCATGACAAGATTCTTGACACCTTTCAATGTGTATCTTCTCTACACGGACCTAAGATACAATCAGTCGGCTCTCTTTATCTCATTACCGTCAAAACAAAAGGGATAATAATATCTTGAATATGTGAAAATACACGCTAGTGTCTTTATCTTAACCAATAATTTAGGACTCAATCCATTCCTAGCCAAGCAAATACATCATTTGTGAAATACAAAGCATTGATATACCATATAGAACAAAATCTTCCATGTTCTGTTAACATAAAACAAAATCAACAGACATAGTTGTGGCTCTGGACTTGCTCTGGCATAACCTGGAGGCTTATCTTTGTGTTAAGATATAGCAAATTATAGTAATAGTTCTAATCACACAGACATTATAAACATATAACCTTTTTTCATCTGACAAAACATATATATACACACACACAAAAATCTCACCAGCCTTTCTTTTTTCAACTTACAAATATGGAGGACTTTTTACACTATGCTTAGACAAAAGTAGGCAAATTATGCTATCTACGGAGAGATTGTATGTATGCATATAATGATAACAAAGATAACTTCTCCTCATGAGAGATTACATGCTGGAGAAGTATATCATTTTCAACAATGATGTTGAAGCCACTCCTGAACTGCAGAACGAAGAGCATGGTTAGGGATTAGACTATTGTGTGAAAGCTTGGCATTAGTCATCGGTGAAGTATCATGTCCACTGTCCAGCCACGCTCTTATAGCTTCCGCTTCATATGTGAAACCATCCGCAGCTACGTGTGGATCCTGCATCACTTCCTATAAAGTTTTCAACAAACAGAATTGAGTTTTAGTCTCAGTGAAACGTATACATAAGCCTTCAGAGTATAATAGTCACCTGGAAGATGGGACAAATGAAGTAAGGAGGTGCTATGCGCTGCTCGTTACGTCCAAGATGGAAAGAAGAAGATCCTCCACTAGAAGCCCTCATAGGCTCAAGCAATCTCCAAACCTCAGTCCCAAGATCCGGACGGTTCTCACCGACAGACTCACAGCATCTCAACGCCAAGCGAGCGAGCTGCTCGGCCTGAACAAAGGGCCAGTCACCAGCTAAAGGATCCAAAAGGTTGTTCAACGAACCGGAGTCAAGAGCGTACTTCACTTCATTTGCTATCCGCAACGCAGGTCTCCCTGTCAGCAACCTTAACAATATAACCCCAAAAGAGTAAACATCTGACTTTGGTGTTAGCTCTCCGCTGCTAGAAGCTTCCGGATCCAAGTAAGGAACCGTCCCTGTGAGATCTGTTGACGCACTCTTGCTTCTTCCTATCGAGCACGTTCCAAAGTCACTCAACTTGCTAACGAGGTTACCATCAAGAAGTATATTAGCCGGCTTTAAGTCACCGTGTACTAAGCTATGAGCTTTGTTGGAGTGAAGAAAGACAAGCGCCGCGCATATCTCGGTTGCAATCCGTACACGGTTTTGCCATGATAACGGCGGAGAGTTGTTCTTGCAGGTAAGCCTATCTTCGAGGCTACCATCGGGGAGATACTCGTATACAAGACTCCACCCTTCAGGACAAGCTCCGATCAGTGTAATGATATTCGGATGCCTCGTTTTGCTCAACACGTCGACCTCTTGCTGATACTCCACAGGGCCTTGTGAGCTTTTAGGATTCAATATCTTTATAGCCACTTGCGTGTGACGAAGCGTGCCGACGTAGATGCTTCCGTAGCCTCCTTCGCCGATCTTTAGTGTGGAGTCAAAGCGGTTAGTTGCTTCTTCGATCTCTGAGAATGAAAAATCTGTGAAGTAGTTAGGTAGTAACTGCTGTTGTAGTGTTGAAGTTGTCTCTGTGGCGAGAGTTCTTAGCTCCTCAGCTTCTCTGAGGGCTCTGTCGCGTTCACTCTGCAGCTCTTCTCGTTCGTTTTTCAGCTTTTGTAAAAGCTTCACAGCTATGTCGAGCTTCTTGTTTAGCGTTTCCATTGTAGTGTCAGCTTCTGCTATTTGGTTCTCTAGCATCTGTTTATGTGCCGTTGCGGTTTGGACTTCTTCTGTGACTGCTTCTTGTTCTTTTTTTATTGTTACGAATCTTTCTTTCTCTTTGAATACTGCTGTCTCAGTGTCTTTCCTTCGCTTTAGCTCCTCAGAGTAAGCAGTTTCTGATTGTTTAACCTATAATCATCACCAATAATATCAGAATAATATTAATTTCTAGATGTTAATGAATTGATTAATATATATATAAAAGATATTTTAGTTTTTGGATTTAGTTATAAAATTATTTTGATGAATTATCAAAATTAGATAATACAAAACAAAAGAAATTAAATAAATTTGTGGATTTGTACTAACATTATTACTTAATTTAACAGATTTAAAGTAAATTAGATTGATTTAAACCGAACGTTTTGAACCAATTTAAAATTGTTTAAACCGATTTAAATCTTACGAATCGGATTTTAAAAAAATTGTTTAGGCTAAGACCAATTTGCCGCCTAGACCGATTTTTTGAACCATGCATAAGCCTAAAGCCTACTAATCTCTTTGAGTGATACACAACCAAACATAATGGTCCAGTATAGTCTATATCTCCAACTAGAATATCTATCAACCATTTCCAAAAAAAAAAACTAACATTGCTGCTAACCAATTTACATTTGAAAGGAAACTCACCCTTTTGATTGCATCAAGTGCATTCTTTTCAGCTTTCTGACGCCTAACAGTCTCTGCAAAAGCTTCTCGTTTTGAACTTTGAGCCTCTGACGTAGCTTGTCGGATTTTATCATGAAATGAATCATCCACTCCATCCTGCAACAATGAACACAGTGTGTTGGACAGCTTAGAATGTGAGATATACACAAATCAATATACCAACTACATGATGACATACCGGAAAGTTGGAAGGAGATGAGCGGCCAGAGTTCTCATCAACTGTACTCATAACCGTTGCACTTCCCCTCACTCCACTACCGTCAAAGTCTCTCTCCTCATCATCAGTAGTATTCAACGAACCGTTTGACACTCTCTCACTGTGTTCAGTTGAACTTCCATTGCTTCCTAGTCGTTGAACTGAACCAGGCTCTGGTCTAGAGAGAGCTTGAAGCAGATCGTTTGCATTTATGGAAGGACGCGGAGATGCAACATATTCTGATGCACCATCATCCGCAGCTTCCCTGAAACGGTAATAGTATCACATTAAATTCAAGTAATAAGCAGTCACATATCCTTTCATTGTCAAATTGAAGTAGCCAAACCTTGTGTGTATTAAGTAGCCTTTGCAAGTAAACCATATTTGACAAGGAGCAGGAGCTTCTCGGCGAACGAAGATGGCTTTCCTTGACTTGAGTTCAGTCATTTTCCTGTAAGTTAGGGAAAGCAAACACAGCTCTGTAAGAGTTGATTCAGCGTTAAGTATTAGACACAAAGTGTCCCACATCGGGAAGAGATCCTAAATAATATATAAGATAGATAGACCACTCCACTTATCACCAATAGATTTTATGTTGGAAACCCATCTAGCTTAATATTAAGCAGCAAAGAGCTTAGGAAAAGACCATACTTAGAATGGTGTCTATCTGCAGCTGCTCCCATGACAAGCTTCTTGATCCCAAGCTCCGAGATAAGTTGCACAATCCCATTCTCGATGGATTCGGTTTCAATAAACATCTTCTCTGCCCTCACCTACAAATCATAACTCACTATCATAAGACAAGTATGGTCCTAATGGTAAAGCCAAAGCAACAAAACTACTCTCCTTATCATTAACATCAAAAGTACTAAAACAATAGCAAGCCATACCCCTCTCTGGTGGCATATACGGAGGTACTCATCTAGGATCATATGCACTTTCTCCCTTTCCTTTTCCCGGAAAACCTTGACTTCTTCCTCCTTCACAGAACTCACTGGAAACTTGGCTCCCACTGAGAAAAGATTCAACGAAGAAAAAAACATTACAAAGGCTCAACCTTTGAATCCAAGGGTTGAGGTTTAGGGGAGTACTTACTAACTGGGATCATTTGAGAAGGTTGATGAACATGAACAACGCAAATCTTCTTCCCACCAGTGTTCTGCAACGCCCAGACGAGTGTAGACTTGCTCTTGGCCACGTGTTTATCCACAGCGACGAAGATCTTCTCCTCTATCAGACGCGAGAGAGGCTCTTCCGTGACGCTGCTCCTGCTAGACCTTGATCCAGGGCTAGTTGTTGTCATCCCATGGAATCTCATGGATCCAGCTCTTTCGCTCATAGCTGGAATTGGAGTCACCAAAGCCA
This sequence comes from Brassica napus, assembly GCF_020379485.1. Taxonomy (NCBI): domain Eukaryota; kingdom Viridiplantae; phylum Streptophyta; class Magnoliopsida; order Brassicales; family Brassicaceae; genus Brassica; species Brassica napus. The sequence goes on along the minus strand of NC_063437.1, from coordinate 21,530,566 downwards.
TCTGGTGAAAAAACTCTCTCTCCCAAAGGCTCAAAGGTCTCAACTTTTACACAAACAACAAACAAAGAAACTAAGAATTCAACAAGCAGCGAACTCAAAAAGTGATTGACTTTATTGACTAGGGAGCAAAGCAAGACACTTGATGAATCATAGTGAAACCTTAGATTATGGATAAGGAGGAAGAAGAAGAGTTTGGTATCGATTTCGAAATGTATTGACCAAAAAGTTTTAGTCTTTCAGACAAAACAACAAGCAAGCAAGACATGAAACTGAGAAACCGAATTTTAATGTTTTATTTTCTCGGAAATTTCTGAGTGAGTGAAAAACGACGGCGTATTGATGAAGTTGATTTGTATGTACATACCAAAACGAAGAAGAAGCTTCCTGGTGATATGAATGTGCCTGCGTGCTCAAACCGTGACGTGGTTTGAAAAAAAATGAGAGTATAAAGAGAGAAGAGACAGAGATTGTTCTACTGTGTGCAAGCGCACGGTAGTACTTATATAATGCGAGGGTCCTACTTTAACCGATTGATGACACGTGTACTTAGTCATAAGATAAATTTGCTTTTTAATTGTCCACTGTAATTGATATGTTTTAGTCAGACTAATCATTCAAATTTAATCTCCTAATTATATGGAAATACATCTAAACTTCAATATATACCTTTTATTTTTGCAAGTTCTTTTAGTTTTATCAAATAATAGAAGCATAGTTAATTTTTTTTATTGTCTATGATGTATTTTTATATGTTTTAGTCAGAGTAATCATTCAAGTAAAATTTCCTAATTATATAAAAAAATATATCTAAACTTCAATATATACCTTTTATTTTGCAACTTTCCTTTGTTTTTTTCTCAAAAATATGTTATCTTGTCCTTACGAATATTTAAGTATTTTGTCTCTTGGGATATTGATGAGGAAAAGATCTTCTAATAACTATTGATACAGATGAAAATATAATTGAAGAATTTTTTCCGATAAATTTAGAACTAGTTGAATTGTTAATGTGCCGTGTGTGGTTGTACCATGTTATATAATGTAAAATACTAGGGATATTCCTGAAAATGCTTATTCCCTTGTCATTTTCATTTGAATTGTATTTTTTTCCTGGGGCCGTAATAGAATTTTATTCTCTTATTGAATATTACGTTATTACGTAATTGACAGGGTTTTAAAAATGTATAAAAGGTTGTCTCGTTATATGAAGACAGGCGAGGCACATCCACAACTATGCTAGTTTATCAACTAGCCAGAATAATTTAATTGAAGAGAAAACTGAAAATTAATTATATTTTATCGTTGAATATTTCAACTTAGGATATACGGTTTGGGAATGTAGCATCTCGTTATTCATTCGTCGAAAGCGTTTATCTTAAACTGCAATTTGAATTTGTTAATGCACGTTTGATCATGTTAGTAAAATAATTAAAAACGTTATTTGAATATGACTAGTCTTCACGATAACCGAAATTCTTAACATTTTGTAAGAATCAAATTTCCTACATGAATCATCTCGGTTGTCATATGTTTGTTTCATAAAAGAAGGATTGCATTATGAGTACAAAAACAGAGTCACACTTACGTCTGGTAACTTTTTATGTTAATATTTTCATGCTATGGAAGAGAGAGAAACGACAAAAAGAGATAGAAATTTGTAGATACTATCAGTCAAAAAAACCTCTCTATACAATTTTTTTTTGAAACTTATTTTAATATCAATAACATTATTTAGCTGGAAAAATCACTTTAGTCTTTAGTGGCATTGAGGGTCTAAATGAAAGTTGAAAAGTTATACTAAATGGACCATATGATGTACGGGCCTTACTATACCATTTAAGCCCGGTTTGAGTTCTACGTCCAAATCCAAACATTTGTTCTTAACAGTCTGAATCCAAAAGGGTTGGTTTTAAGAACTTGAAATGGCTAAGCATTTTGGTTTGATGTTTTTCTTTTTCTTGTTTAGGTAGCCTTAAGTGTTCGATTTGCCCTAGCCCTCTGCGTATTATGGGATAATGCATATGGTTATCAACACCGAAGATGATTAAGTTTGAAGATAATGCATATCATTGTTTTTACGCTATCATCATCGACTGTTCATGATGATTAGTTATGTTACCAAACACCCTAAACTAAAATTAATGTGGTGACTAGATAGAGTTATAATATGGCAACCAACCGCTCCATGCTTATTTTATAAGACTAATCTATCATTTTTCTGTTAGGTAGAACATTATATATGATAACAAATCTCTATACAATTTACATGCCACAACAAAAACTTTATATAATCTCAAAAGTCAAGAAAACTATAATGCATTTAATTACACATGACGCAACTAAAAACGTTTTGTTAGCTTTCGAACTTGCTATTTCCATCCATTTAAATTCCAGTTTAAGTAATTAACTCGGCGATGGTACCTAAGAACGAACAAGAACAACGAAACATTGCTTGGCCATGAAAGCGATGCACAAAAGAAGCCTTCACATGCACTCCAGGACAAGAGAGGCGAAAAGGTCTGTGACCGTGAGTACTATATGCTTCGTAATTCTCCACAGTATCGTCGTTTCATCTGTTGTCATGTGTAAGTAGTATACAAGAAACATTGGTCCTTTTGTTTTCATGATCTTCATTGCACGCACATTTGTTAATGGCGTTTGTCTTTTATCTTGGTACTACTATAAAAAAATAAAAAGTTATCATGATAATAAATATATATTGATTGAACATTATAGCATGACGAGGCTGCATTCTTTTTCACTTCATTGGACTAAGATAAAATCATAAATGGACATCACAACTACTGAATTGGTGCATGCATAACGACGAGAGAAAAGATACAAAAACCATTTTGTATTATATTGTTGTAAGAAATATTTACGTGTATGGATCCACACACACGTATCAAAACTGGCAAAGGGAGCACAGAGGGCGTGGTCCAAACAAGGATCAACATCGTTGTTGTAATTATCATAATGATAATACTATACATATGTCCAAATATTTATAAATGGAATTTGACAATCGTGAGAGTCCTTTTGGCACTATTCCACATAATCCCAACATTTTATCAAATATTTATTAGCCATGCATATACCAACTTACTTATATACAAAACAAATGATAACACGGCAAAAATACTAGTGAAAAGCATTGAATTGCAATAATCTAATTCTCTTTGAATTATGTCGCTTTTGGTAGGTCACATACTTCATAAAATGACCAAACATGTTCTGATTCCACATTTTTATCGACCGCAACATTTTCTATAATTACGATTAATAATAAAAGTTCACAATTCTGCTACATTTTTGTATGCTAGTATATATATAGATTGATTCTGACAATTTCACCAGTTAATTCTGCAAAATATTTTTCGTTATAACCAACGATCGTGCTCACGGCTCGGGACATTTATTAGGACTTAAGGTATTTATTAAACAATACTATTATAGTATTATTGGGACTTAATTCTTGACTATTCCATTCATAGTATAAATAACGGTGAAAATTTGACGAGTTTACCCTTCCCGACACATTTGTCACCGTACGTAACCCACTCGGACAACTTGGCTCAACGGAGGACCATTACCTACCGACTCAGCGACCATGTCACACTCATTTATTACATATACAGTCACTCACTCACACACATGTACAGTTACAGTGACAGATTTATGTGTATAAAGTATATATAACTTACTACGATGGTTCGTATCCACATTTTTGGCAAATAAAAAAATATTAGGGAGCATATACTAAATGTGAATATTTCATTTCTATTTAAATGTGGGAAATGAACAAAGACAAAATACATTCTTGACTTTAGATTTTTCATCTACTATTAGTTTAATACGACATTATACGTGTAAATGATGAAACCTCTGTATAAAGTAATCTGGGTATTGTCGTTTACAATGTAAACTCATGTAGATTAATGCCAATTGTCAATTTCTTAATCAAAAATCTATATATTTTTCAGGGTTTTTCTCTATGTTACATGGAAACGGAAGCGGGTACGTGGAAGCGGAAGCGTAAGGAAGCGCAGAAGCGAGATTTTTTAAAATATTAGGAAGCGGGTACATGTTGGAAGCGTATATCCATATATATATATATATATATAAAACTTTTAAAAAATTAGGACTAAAAATTATATGATTTAAATTTGAAATAAAACATTTATTCATTTATAATAATTTTGAAATGATTTTATATTAAAACTGTAAAAGTACACATAAATTATGTTTACAAAAAAATATTAAATTAATTATTTTTAATACTTCATAAATAATTGACACAATATGTTTCAATATGTGCTATATCTTTAATAAAAAATCTCAATGCATAAAGATAATTTATAGTATTATTTTTGATATTTGTATATTTATAACTCAATATTCGTTACTATTAATTTTTTTTATTTTATATAGATTAAAACTATGGTTTTATATTTTATTGATATACATTGTATTTTTTTTTAAAGCGGAAGCGAGATTCCAAAACGGAATCATAAGCTTCCAACAGGTTTTTAAAGAGAATATTTTAGAAACGTTTTGGAAGCGAGATTCCGCAAGCTTCCACAAAGTTCCGATTCCGATTCCGGTTCCGAAGCGGGAAGCGGACGTCCGATGAAGCTTCCGTGCAATGTAGGTTTTTCTCTGGGTATTACTTAAATAAATATTTTTCTGGTCGGAAGTGGGTCTACTAGATGACACGTTTTTGACTAAACCATCTACTCTCGTGCTTCGAGCTTCGTTAACTCTCGTGAGTTTCTTATAGTATTATATTTTTTTTTTTTGTCATCTGTTGGATTAATATTAAAACGGGTGGAATGCAGTCGAATACACATAAGCCGGCAAGGAACACTTTCCTTCCAGAGCCAGAAGCCGGCAAAGATCGAAATCTTTCCAGAGCCATAAAAGATAACTACTAGACAACTACAAAGAAAGGATGACAACAAATTCTAAGATCAGCCAAAAGCCAAGATGTAAGAAAGAAAATGGCCTCGAGCAGTCCAAAGAGCAGAGCACATCGATCTCCCAAAAGGATTATATTATAAGATTCATATTAAGCCGCATTTATGTGAACTCTGTGAAAACATAATATTATAAGATTCATTTGCTTCTTAACAATGGAGGCTGAACTTTGAGTGAGTACTGAGTAGGGGTACTTCTTTATTTTTCCATTCCTCTTCTTGCAAGCATTGGATCAGATTCCAAAAGGTTTAAATCTTTATGCTTTAATTTTTATTTTATTTTCTGCATGAATGAATCATATAAAGATCAGTTTTGATTCAGACAGGTTATTCTTTGATTGTACTCACAGTTTTGGTATCTCTTCTTTTTTTTCTCTCTCTCTATAATTACTGTTCTGTAGAAAACAGTGAGAAGAAGGTTTTAATGGAGAAAGAGATATGTAGAAGACATCTTTCAAGAGAAGGGATAGGATGTGTCTGGATGTTTATGAACAACATGTTTGATTTCAGACATGGTGGATCTATCCACAAGCTTTTGATGGATAAGAAACGTGGTAGCAAACGCATCATAGGTTTGAGTTTTTTTATTTTCTTTTCTTTTGGGACATCATCAAGAAAATGTGTCTGAAACAAAAAAAAAAAAAGGATTCTCACTTTGTTGGTTAATTTAACAATGCAGGTGTTGAGACTAAGGTGGAGAAGCACCTTACTTGTGACTGTGACTTTGAGGTCCTGGATTTGAGAATCAAACTTGTTTTTATTGTGAAGAGTTAGAAACTGATGTAGATTGTTTGTGTTGTGGTCTCAGGAGAGTGAAGCTGGAGTGCAGAGTGTCAAGAACCTCACTGAAGAGGAGACTATTGAATGCAGAGGAAAGACAAAGGAGAGAAACGGAAAGAAGAGAAGTAGAACATGCAGCAAAGGCAGTGAGGATGTTGATAATCATGGAGAGAAGAATTCAGATGATCAGTGTCCAAGAGTTTCTCAGAGCGATGATGATTCAGAAGAGAAGTTCAGTGAGTTGATAAAGCGGTTGATAGCTCAGACTCAGAAGGACACTGAGGTGGATGCATCCCAGGTCTTTGAGTCTAAAGAAGGATCATTCCGGGACATTGGTACTTCTCCAGTTTCAGGAGATTCTAAGAGAATCAAAGAGAGAAGCTCCCAATGCACACAAACAATTGTAATCTTGAAGCCTGAGCCAAACGGCATGGATCTTGGTTCATCACCTGGAACACAAGCTACATGCAACAAGGCCAAAAAGGGGAGTTCATTCATTCTCAGTAGGATCATCAGAAGAAGAAGACTAAAATCTTCTGCTAAGAAGAATCCATGCAATGATCCTGATGCATTGTCATCTGACATCATGAGTCAAAACTCCTGTCTGGGAGAGGAGATAGAGACTAGTTCCAGGCGGCATGTTTCACCTGAAGAGAGTACTATCAATGGCAGTGAAGATTCCAAGAAGAGTGTGTGTGGCATATACATTGCAGCCAGGAAACATCTATCTGAAATGCTTGCACAAGGAGATGCAGATGTTAACTCACATGATAAAGAAGTACCAAGAATCCTTGGGAAGATTCTTGCTCTCCCTGAGTTCTCCACACCAGAGACCAGTCCAAGAGTGACACTGGCTCATGAGATAACCGAGGAACCAAATATTCAACAATGCAGCTCAGAAGATTCAACCAAACATGGAGAAACAGCTTCTACTAGTTCAGGAGGTGATTCCTTTTCTTATTATCTGTTTCTTTCTCAGCCTTGAAAAAAATGAAACTAAATGTAATTAAATGTGTAATCAGCAGGCGTTTTAGACACTGGGGAGGAAGAGAAGACTGTCTTGGATTCGTTATCTGAAGCAGTTAGCTCTTCCATTATCCACCAAGATGCATATGTTGATGAAGAGAAGCTTGAAACTCATGAGCAGACACAACCACTGGAGAAGGTAGTGTCCGAGTGCCAAGACAATGCCACTGATGTGCCAGGGAAGTCAAGTCCTGTGTCTGTTCTTGAGCCTTTCTTTACAGATGATGACACAAGTCCAAACACCTCCAGGCTCTCTTCAGGTATTGCCTTGCTACACCCATTTGTTCACAGCTCAGTTTCTGACCTTTTTCATTGACTTACTCAGTAGAAAGGCAGTTGCAACCACGCTGCATACGCTTCAACGAGCCTGATTCACCAACCTCAGAGAAAGAAAATGAAGTTAAAACTAGAGTGGATGACAAAGACTTGGCACTTGCATACATCCAAGAAGTGGTCAAATCCTCAGAGTTGAACTGGGAAGAGCTTTTGGTGAGATCCTTTTATTTGGAGCAGGTTCTTGAGGAGGCTCTAGTGGATGACATAGAGTTCTATCCTACAAACTTCTGCAACGACAAGAGACTCATCTTTGACTGTATCAACGAAGTTCTCATGGAGTTCAGTGGGCATGGCCCTTGGATCTCATTCGCCAAACCTGAAGTCAGGTTTGGCCCAGACATGGAGAATGTTGTTGAAGTGGTGCAAGAGGAGGTTTACTGGCATCTCTTGCCTCTGCCTTCTCCTCACACGTTGGACCAGATAGTCAGGAAAGACCTGGCTAGGACTGGGAACTGGATGGACCTCAGCTTTGAAAGCGGCTGCATCGGTTCTCAAACAGGTGAGATAATCCTTGATGAACTATTAGAAGAGATCATCAGTAGCAGCTGCACAGACTTGTTCCAGTAGACTTGTGCTTACAAGAAAGACACTCATGATGGTCAAGAGGCTTCTTTGTTTGCTCTGTATAGTTTCACTTCCCCTTCCATGGACGAGGTCTAGCTTTCCCTACTTGTGTAGATACACACAACCACAGCTTTTAGTACTGCAACAAACGTTTCTTTTGTTTTTTTTTTTTCCATTTTGGCTTCTGTAGAGTTTTGAGTTCTGTTGTGAATGTTAGCTGTATGTTTGTTATATGAGGATGAATAAGACGAGGCTTGAACTTAAATAACAGGAACATCTCATGTGGCTTTGTCTAAACCATATGATCATTTGTTAGCTATAGTACACAACGTTCATTAAAAGCGCTTAAAGAAACTGCATATGTACAAGAACAACAGAGTACACACAGACACAAAGAAGATACATAAACAACAAGGTGAAGTTTCCCTACTACAGTCTACGTGTTATACATTCCAATACCTAGTAGCAAATCTAAGTTAAGTATCACATACTCTCTGTTCATGAGAAGGCAGAGTAGAATGACTTCAAGATTTGTGCCAACCATTTGATGAGTGCTTAATCTCATGCATCCTTTTCTTTGCGATGATCCGATTGCGTATGACTTTCTCGGATTTAACAGCTTCGTCGATGTTACTAAGCACCATGTCACATAGCTCGTCTAAAGCTAGCATAGAGAATGGCTCCTCTATAAGAACACCCACCTGTAGATATCGTCAAGCACAAGATTAGAAGGCAAGCAAAAACGAGTGGATATTGCTTGTGAAGGGAGAAAGGAGTTAGGAGGTACTTCTTCAATGCAGAAGAGAGACGCAGCGCTGATGAAAGTAGCAGGAACAACATTCCAGTGGCAATCATCCCGGAGAATAACAGGGAGTGTAAGATGCCACAAGACTAAGAACCTCGAGGTTAGCCGTGTGTAGGAAAGTGGAATCGGGATACCCATTAGTTGATCACACACACCAATTCCTTCCTGTAACTGCAGCATCTTTGATTCCTGTAAAGAAAGTATCTAACTTGAGCACAACAAAACACTCAACTTCCTCATTATCTTAACTCTATGGAAAGATGCTTTACCAAAGTATCTATCTTTGTACTGTCTAGATTCAAAAGCTGAAGACTTTGGGAGATAAACTGGATGACACAGCGCGGACGATGCTTTGACTTAAGGATCAAAGACAGATCATCTTCTTCCACCACGTTCCGGAGATCATCAGCTATATCAGAACCATAGATCACATGACACTACACAATAAACAAATCAATCATTAACCTTTCCTCTACCTAACCAACCTAAACTAACAACAGACCTTAAGCGCCACAGGGAAAGCAGCAATATAACGCAAAAGCGCATCTCTGATGATCACTTCATCATCACCGGAGGGGCCGTTAACGGAAGAAACAACCTGCCTAGCTAAATCATTGGTTCCAGTTATAATCTTAACCCAAGCTTTCCTCCCTTGCTCAAACCTCGAGTACGAAGCCTCGGTTCGAAACACCAGAAGCAGAGCTAACGCCGGAGCCGTGAGCTGATACGGAAGAGGAGAAGCTCGGAGGACAGGGAAGAAGCTAGGCAACAACTCCGAACCCACGGCGGAGTTGTAACCCGCGATTAAGACGGCGACGGTGGTGAAGAAGAACACGGGAGGGATCAAGGAGAGTATGACGCGAGAAGACGCGCTGGAGGACACGTGGCGGAGGTGGCGGAGGGAGCTCCGGTGTCTGACCCAGTTCTCGTGAGTGTAGAGGGATCGTTTCTGCCGCATCCGCCTCTCTTTGATCCCGTCTGACCAGTTCGGGACGGCTTTGAGGAGGGAGATGAGCTTCGAGGAGAGGTTGATCGAATTTTCGGAGGAGTTGGGATCGGAGGAGACGCATGACGGAGTGAAATTGAGGGGTTTGCGAGGTCTTCTGGGGCGGAATCGTCGTTCGAGGAGGAGAGATCGGTGGGTGAAGCTGGAGGAGAAAGATAGGTTCGTTGATTGATACATTTCGGCGGGAAAATCGAGGTTTTGGTGGAGAAGACGATGATGATGGTGATGAAGAAGACACATGCAGAGTGCAAAAGTGAGAGAGGGAGTGATTAGGTGGAAGGAGGTCGTTGGAACAAGTTGTTGGAAGGCTAAACGACGGCGTTTTAGCTTTCTCAGCTGTTGTTTCTGCTTAATGGGCTTTTGTTTATAACTTATCATTAAACCCACAAATGTTTCGATTCCTATTTGAAACGGCGACGTTACGTGTTGAAATCTAGAGGTTAATGGGCTTATATTATAACTTCTGTGATTTAAATGGGTTATATCTTTCTCTAAGCCCATAAGTTTACAAAATGACGTCGTTTTGGGACTTGTCGTTCTTGTTGAAATTTAGGGTTTATAGAGAAGGCGCATCTGGTTTGAGCAAGCAGAGTTTGATTTGAAGTGGAGGAACAAAATGTCGAAGAAGAACAATTTAGCCAAGAGAAAGAAGCAGCACGAGTACAATCTCCAAAGTAAGTTTCTTTTTTTTTATAAATCTCTTAAACAATAAGCATATATGTGTATAAACAGTTCTCAACGAATGTTTTAATTTGCAGAGGAGAAAGAAATACAAGACAAGAAGATCAAGAAGCTTCATGCCAACAAGAACAAGATGAAAGTAAGCTCCTTTATGCCTTTTATATCAATGTTGATTAGATGTATTGAATCTTGTTACTAGAGCAGCTCAGATGACTAAGTTTAGTGTAGCTTATGCTATCTATTTTTGGATGGTTGGTTTTGGTGTGAAAAGGTTGATGGTAGTGGTAAGAAGAAGAAAGGTGGATTCTCAGTTGGGAAGAAGAAGTTGAAGACTAAGTTGACTCCAGCTGCTAAAGCTAAAGCTGCTCAAGCTATGGAGCTAGACAAATGAGAGGAGGAACCTGTTTTTGTTTTTTTTCTATTCACTTGTAATGATCTTTGGCACACACACTTTGAAGTAATCAGTTTGAAGCTATCCTCTGATTTTATATCAAGATTTTGCTTTCAGTATTAATCTGGATCATCATGAAATCAAATATGATTAATCTGTTTTGTTTGCTAGGTGGACTAATGTTAGGTATAAGACTTTCCATTCATAGTATAGAGTCATACCCAATATCTTTTCTGCATTATTACATTTCCACTGAACATGGACACTAAAACATATTGTCATAATCAAAGTCTAATATGAACAGTCTCCCATATTACTTGGTACAAAGTTAGATTCTAACAGGAAAAAAATCTCAAAGGGGTTATGATATCATCTCTTTCTCACATCAATGGGGTCCTTATGAGAGATATTTTGAGATATGTCTTCCTTCTCAGCCTCTTATCAAAATGGCGCTCAAAGTGGGTACCTCTCTGACCTCAAAGGCCAATCCTTTCTCACTCTCCATCCTCCCACGTGTGTACTCCACTCTCTTAACCAATCCTTCTGTTTCAGACCATTCCCAAAGAGATTATTAGTCTGTTTACTAGACTTACAGAAACAGTAGAGAGTCTAGAGTATTTTCATCTTGAGAAGTGAGGAGTCTGATTAGCCTGTTTACTAGACTTACAGGAACAGTAGACTAGAGACTAGTATTTTCTGCTTGAACAGTGAAGAGTCTTGTAGATTTTGTGTTGTGAAGAAAGGTCACTGACATGATGCTGCTGCTGTGTGGTACACGCTCCTGGTCAAGCGTGTGGTCAAATGAGTCATGAGGCACACACACAGATGCCTAGTTGCTATATAGAGCTACAGTCAAAGTCAGTTATTGATTAAGATTTTGAACTTCCAACACATTCTTTTCAGAAAAAAAAAAAAAATGATCTCATTGTTATCCTCACAGTAAATGCTTTTGCTTTGATGGTCTGTTAGAGTTTGTTTGTTTGTTTTTGTTTCCCTCTCTCACCCCCCAGAAGAGAGAGAGAGATAACCCTAGACCAAAACCAAGATCAAATCTTCTTAGCCATTATGAATAGAAGATAAAGCTTTTCTTGTTTTTGGTGAAAGAATGAAAGAGAGTAAGCTGAGAAGTTTATAAGCTTTTGCATGTTCCTTTCTGCTCAAGTTTTTAATATCTTTCATAAAGTCTCTCCACCTTTGATTCTGTTTTTTTTTCTTTCTTATCCATTTATCCTCTCTCACTCTCTCACCTCATAATTCTAAGCCACAAAGGTTTCTTCACTCTTTCCTCTAGTAAACCACTTTTAAGAGATCTTTCTCTCTTCAACTGTAAATGCTAAATGGATCAAAGAGATCCAATGGGTTTAACCGGGTCAGGCTCTTACTACATCCAAAGAGGTTTACCCGGTTCGGTTCCTCCAACGTTTCACGGATCCTCACAGCAGCAACAAGGGCTTCGTCACTTACATAACCCAAACTCTCCATTCGGTTCAGCCTCCACCGGGTTCGGATCTCCTCCTTTACACGGTGACCCTTCTCCAGCAGCAGCAGCAACTGGAGCTGTTCCTCATCATGTAGGCGTTCACATGATCTCTCCTCCTCCTCCTCCAACGAGTGAGACTCCAATGAAACGTAAGAGAGGACGGCCTAGAAAATACGGACAAGACGGTTCTGTTTCTTTGGCATTGTCCTCTTCCTCTGTTTCCACCATTAACAGCTCTAACAAACGTGGCCGTGGTCGGCCTCCTGGCTCCGGCAAGAAACAGAGATTAACTTCCACTGGTAAGATCAAGAACCAAGACTAGTTATAAAGAAACATTTTATTGTGGTTTATTCTTGATGCATGAGAAAAGTTCAAAACTTTCCTTAAATAGATTAAGAACCAGAACTAGTTAATGTTTTCTTGAGTCAGAATCTAAATGTTTATTCTTGATGCATGGGAAAAAGTTTAAGAGTTTCCTTAAATAGATCAAGAACCAGTACTAGTTAATGTTTTCTTGAATCAAAATCTAATTGTTTATTCTTAATGCATGGAAAGAGTTTTAAACTTTCTTAAAATAGATCAAGAACCAGAACTAGTTAATGTTTTCTTGAGTCAGAATCTAATTGTTTATTCTTAATGCATGGAAATAGATTTAAACTTTCCTAAAATAGATCAAGAAGATGAATATTAATTAAATGAGCTTCTTTTTTTTTTTGGTTAGGTGAGTTGATGATACCTTCATCTTCTGGAATGAGCTTCACGCCACACGTTATCTTGGTTTCTATAGGAGAAGTAATGTTCAATCACTATATACAAATCTTTCATGAAATGTTTCTGTATAGCTTATAAAACTTTGTTACTAGGATATTGCATCAAAGGTTATAGCTTTCTCTCAACAAGGTCCAAGAGCGATTTGCGTTCTATCTGCTAGTGGAGCTGTCTCTACTGCGACGCTGCTTCAGTCATCTACACCCCCTGGAGCTATTCAGTACGAGGTTAAGTTTTGAAACTTTCTTACTACAGAGAAAAAAACATTGTTGGTTTTTTTTATAATTGAAACATACGTTGTGTAATAAATCTCCAGGGCCGGTTTGAGATCTTAGCCTTATCAATATCTTATCTTGTCCCAACTGATGGAAGTTTCCGGAATAGAACTGGAAACTTATCAGTTTCTCTTGCTAGCCCTGATGGGCGTGTGATTGGTGGTGCTATTGGAGGACCTTTAATAGCAGCTAGTCCTGTTCAGGTTGGTTTAAGATTTTTTGCTTAAAGTCAAAAGTCTTGGGGATTGAATATATAGCTTTCTTGGTCCTATCAGGTTATTGTAGGGAGCTTTGTATGGGCAGCTCCAAAGATCAAGAACAAGAAACGAGAAGAAGAAGGTTCTGAAAATGTTCAAGACACAAATGACCATCAAGCTCTGGACCACCCTGTTCCTCAACAACACACGCAAGGCCAAAACATGATGTGGTCAACAGGTTCAAGGCAAATGGATATGCGTCATGCTCATGCTGATATTGATCTAATGCGCGGTTGATGATGTCACGGTGTGTATATAAAGCATGGAATCTAGGAACAAGAAGAAGAAGGAACATAAGCTAACATCTGAAATGTTTAAATTTATGTTGGAGCTTTGATTCTATATCTTTGATTCAGTTATTAACTGAAAGTAATTACTTGTTTAACTTTTGCTAATCTCAATATGAATACAAAACAAGAGCCTCTTTGGTCATGGCTTGTTACTATAATATTGATCTTCCCATAACTCAACTTGGCGAGTTGCATTAGCTTTTCTCTCAAGAACCTCTCTCAACTCCACAGGGCTATAAGGAAGAGGCATCTCGCAAGGAGACACTTCACAAGGAGACATCACCATCGACTCCTCCATGAAATCTCTCCACCGTCCCGTCGCTGGACATCCCATACTATCCGGTGTAATCTCAGTAGCTCCCCAAGGAATCTCAGGCTTAAACTTCAGAAGCTTGGCGTACTCGTTCATCAAATGGAACATGTAATCATACACATGTTCGATGTTCACTTCCTCCCTTATATATCTGCTCCCTTCTTCCCCTATCTTACGCGCCTGTCAAAATTAAACACCAAAATCATTGGGTTAAGTTGTGACAAAACCAAACTTCTGGGGTCTAGATGTAATAAAGTTACAAACCTGGTCTGAATGTGTATTTCCCCAATGTACGGCGTGTTTGAGGGAAGTACACTTTGAGTTGTCTCTGATAGGCCAATAATGCTGTAATGGCATCATTCCTCGTATAAAAAAATCATAGTACCTTGGTCTCACGTATAATGTCATTGAGTCACATGCCATAATATACTTCTCACTCACTGACCATGCCCATCCTTCTATGTATATCTTGTACCTATTCCAATATTCGAATATTACCAATATATATTCCCAAAAACAAGTTTAAAAATTGCTAAAAATAACAAATGTTTCATTACCTGTGGGTGCATTGGTTCTCTAAGTTTGAGTTCTTGAATCCTTCTCTTGATTCTCTAATCCAATCCTTCAAAATGATTTAAATATATAGTATTAATAGTTTATAAAAATGTTTTACAGGAAGGGAGGTTTTGAAGAAGCAGACATTGATGTAGAGACGAGTGTTCCAGTCTTGTTGGTCTGAGACATTGCATGTAAGAAGATCTCTCCTAGTGGGAGCCACATTGGGGTTTCCTCTCCAATAAGCGTACGCCACGCGGTCTTTCCATGGCGTCATCTTGTTCCCTTCCTGTATCGCCACCATGGACTTAGCCCAAGGCTTGATATTAACTTCAGCCCTGGCCCAACAAGAAGTAAAGACAATTTAATTAACTAAAACCCAATTAAAAAGAGGTTTAAATATTATTATTTGCTTACCAGCCCCAGAAGGACCAATCAGGGAAGACTATATCCAAGCTGGCGTCATCAGAGCAATAACGGAATATCGGAGGTGGGGCCGGGTGTTGTTGACCTCTATAGTCGTTAGATCGGACGGTTGGTCTATCATTAGCGTCAAACATGAGCTCTAGATCGGGCAACCTCCCAGGATACCACCGTAGTAACTGTAGGATGCCCCACAGAGTAAAAACATCTCGAGTGTCGATAGATTTTCTGTACTTCTTAACGTACACCTTCCCGTCGAGGATTATAACCCTGAAATGCGCCTTGTTGTTCCTCGCTTTCTCGAGCATCCCTCTCGTTATACCTGTCTCTCTCCACGGCCGTAGATCCTCGTGGATCCAACGGAAGTAAGAAGGACACGTGGATGGCCGCGAATGGCTGCTTCTGGCTTTGTCGTTTTTTGTGCCGTCTTCGGACATTGGAAGTTGCTGTCTTTTTTGTTGCTGTGTTTGGTTCTGTACGACGTCGCATTGGTCAGGGAACTTGTGGTGCGTTGTGATTGGTTGTTTTCTGATTGTTGCTACTTGCTTCAGACCTGCAAAAGTTGTCTGAAGAGATCTGAGTTATATAATAACACTCTCAAGATATCTAACGAAAAAGTTGTTTTTTGAGATTTGAAACTCACTGAATCGAAACAACCCAACAAGTCCAAGAGACCAGCAGATATGAGGAGACAAGAGACGAAGAAGAGAGTAGCTTTTACGATGCGTTTTCCTGGATACGAGGTCGTTTTGAGAGAGGCATGCCTGTTCGTATGAGCATCGCTGTTGTTGTTCCTCTTCATGCTTTTCCGTTGAAGCATGACTCTTTAGCTACCTTCCTCTGCTCGGCTTATATACGTGTGCACAAAAACATTAAACACGAGAGAAGAAAAACGAGAACCTGGCGCGAGGAAAGACGCCTATTTTTGATTCACGAGGATTTGAATCTTGTTTCACGTTTTCTCCAACACCACTAATCTGAGTTCACATCTTTTGTGTTAATGAATTTCTTATTGTGTATTTGTTTTTGCAAAGGGTTAAATGTTTTCTAACATTAAAGCCATGATAATATTTATATTAGCATATGATAAAGTGGTCATACGTTTTCCTATAATCCTATCAGATGAAGACAGTGGTATATATGATATCAATTTGTTTCCCACATAAATAATTTCTTGTAATCGTTGAACTTATAGGAAAACTAAATAACCTTTTGAGGCTATCAGATATAAAACCTTACTATTTTTTTTTTGTCAAACTATAAAACCTTACTATTAAAAGTTAAAATATTTAGGGATTGAATTAGTTAAAATCCTCTTTGAGAGAGTTCTTTTTTTTATAATATTAGAAGAAGGATCCGAACTCCCAAGAAAGAAGATAAAAGCTTTAGCCATCATGTAAAGTTCAGTGACATCACAGACCATATTCGACCACTCATTATACAAAAGACAATAAATATCGTTAAACAACTCCAAGTTGCATGCGTTGACGAAAAAAAAAACTCCATGTTGTATGATTTATTTTGCTAAAATATGGTTTTTATAAAAAAAAATCATACGCTACAGACTCAAATATACATCTTTCCCAGGCTGTTCACATCTGCGTTGAGTACCCCTGGATACTTAAATGATCTTAATCCTTGCTATGTTTGTATTTACTTATTGCTAAACAAGATTTACAGCCTTTCTTTTAGTTTTCAGTTATCTGGGCCGTTAGGATGTACAAAAGCAGCCTAACACAATTACAAAACATGAAGTCTCAGCCAGAAGGTAAAACTCTATTGGTAAGGCCTTTTTACTCTCTAGAAGTCTAAACTAAAACGAACAAAGTCATAAATAAGGGCCCATACACAACATGCCTAATCCGGTTTAATTTCCTTCTGTCCCACTCGCTACTTAACCCCTTTGTATCTGTCTCCAGCGTGTCCACTTGGTGAAGCTACACGTCACCTTTTGGTCCACCAGATATTACTTTTCATTAAACCAAAAATATTTGTATGATAGTATTTACATTCTATCTTAGATATTTGAATCAATCTATCTAGGAGTTCACTCCCAGATTCATGTTATTATTTTTTTCCTAAAAATCATTGGTAAATTAGATTAGATAGGTTTAGTGTAATCATGGTTTTTATTTCAACTTTTAATTTGATTAACTCTATTTAGCAAAAACAATGACTTAGTGAGTTACGTGGCATAATTGAACTACTTTACCTGTCGGCAGTGAGGTGTTTTAATCACATGGATCGCATCCAATGCGCAAGCAAGCTTTACAGCCGTAGGATCAGATGGTACCAGAATCAACGGTAAAGGAAAACAACGGTCTCACACATATTAAACGCGGGGAGTACGCTCTACCGGTATAACCTAACAGAGCATATAAAAACCTCTTTCTCCGACTTTATCCAACATTAATTGTTTTGTTTTATTTTCTGTCTGAAAGAAAAAGAGAAATAAACCATTTGTTCTTCTTTGGCTGGGCGGCAATGGCGGAGGAGCAAAAGACGACTAAGGTTGACGTAGAATCTCCGGCGGTTTCAGCTCCGGAGAAGGAACCAGCTCCTGCTCCGGTGGAAGCTTCTACAGAGGTTGCGGAGGAGAAAGTTCATGATCCACCACCTCCCGTCGAGTCCAAAGCTCTTGCCGTTGTTGAAAGTAAGCTTCTCTAGTTACGTTACACACGTCAAACGTGTGTGTTTTTATAATATTAGTAAAAACCTTCTGCCTATGAGGATTGATTTATGTTTTTGATGAGTTATGTGTATATAGATTTAACAATCTGTATCCAGCATATCACAAACTAGTTACAAGATTCCATCTCATAAAATTTCATATTGCTATTAGAACTTCATTTAACCCAAGAGAACCAGAGGTTTTTGAAAGGAAGATAAATCATTAGTAAACTAGAATATTACTTGTAATAAAATAGTCTGCCTTGTAGATTCAGTGGTTTGCTTTCTTAACTTGTTTCATACATGATTAGTTCCTGTAAAGTTGCCCAACTCTTGAAAAATACTAACCATTAAAGCACAAACCCTTTTTAAAACAAATTTAAAATCATTAGCTCCTTTTTTTAAAGTTGCTACTTTAGTGACAATAGTTGAGTGGCCCAAAGGTCAGATCCTCTATGTCACCAAGACCCATGTAATGTCTTGAACCCTAATGTTGTGGTGCTTTGTTTTCTTCTGTGACTGAACCTCCATAAACTTCTAAAACAAAACTAATTTGCAATATGAGCTATAGTCGATGACAATATATCTTTAGATTAGATTTGTTTTGCCTTCCTAATTGAAGCGGTAGTTATACGTTTTCAATGTGGTAACGTATAATAATGTGTAGTACTAATAAGTGAGCTTCTTGCAGAACCCATTGAGGAGCCTACACCAAAGAAAAGTTCATCTGGTTCGATCGACAGAGGTAAGCTATATCACATTGTTTTTCTTTATGTTGACTTACTTTTTGGTTACTTAATTAACACTAAAATGTGATGTGTATCTTGGTCAGATGTGAAACTTGCAGACTTGGAAAAAGAGAAGAAAACATCATTCATCAAAGCATGGGAAGAGAGTGAGAAGTCAAAGGCAGAGAACAAGTAAACTTTCTTAAAATTCTTTTCATCTTCTTACCCTAAAGATTACACTACTTTTGCCAGATAATCGTCAGCTAATGATGAAAATGGACAGGGCACAAAAGAAGGTATCTGATGTGCTCGCTTGGGAGAACAGCCAGAAAGCAGCCGTTGAAGCCCAGCTCAGGAAGATTGAAGAAAAATTAGAGAAGAAAAAGGCAGAGTACGGTGAGAAAATGAAGAACAAAGTGGCTGCGATTCACAAGGAAGCAGAAGAGAAGAGAGCAATGGTTGAAGCTAAAAGAGGAGAGGAGCTTCTTAAAGCTGAAGAAATGGCTGCCAAGTACAGAGCCACTGGTATAGTACCCAAGGCAACTTGTGGATGTTTCTAAGCTGTTCTCAGCTCATTGTATTTATCCATCTCTCTTTTTTGTGTGATTCGGTTACTTTTTCTTTGTTTGTTGTCATGTTTATATATTGGTGACTTTGTGTTTAAAAGAAGATCAGTTTCACTTGGATTGGCTCACACATTTCTAGGTAAACTCATCGTACATCAGACAAAGACAGGAGAATCTAGAAGCGCAATAAGAAGGTGTAGAAAAATTGTCTTCTTCGGTTTGATCTTACTACTAGGAAACTAGGCTTCATGTCTTAAAACAGAAGAGACCAAAGAAAAGTCATCAAACACCCAAATCCAAAAGTGTAAAAAAGGTTTCTTAGAATCTGAAATAGAAAGTTGAGAGAAGGTCACTTAAAGATTCACATCATGTAGAAGAATTCTTCAAAGCAAAACCAAACCACCAGAGTCCTCTTGTTGAAAGGTTCAGATATAACCAACCGCTATTATCCAATACTGCCTTCTTCTTGCCTCAGTAGAGTGATCTGAGTGTTGCCTTCATTCTCTGGAACGAGCTTGTAACTGCCAAAGCTGAATGATTTGCCTCCTCTAAACAACCTAAACAATGGCAACCCAATCATTTGGAATCTGGTACATGTGTAATGTGGCTTTAATTACAATGTCAAGATGCCAAGAGAGGGATTGGTCTCACCGGCTAGTTGAAGTTACTGACAGTAGATTGCCTTGTCGATAAGTGAAGGAATTGGCTTGATTTCAGTTCCAAGTTCTTGCTCAGTTTGGTACCTGTTGTGAAAACCATATGAATGAGTTAAAAAGAGCTTAAAACAACCAAAACAAAAGCAGAGGAAGAAAGACGAACATTTTGAAGCGGTCCTCATATGTTACCAAATTCACAGCCAACCCAAGGTGTCCATATCTTCCTGATCTACCTACCTGGCCAGTGTAACAAAACAAACCCTCATTAACAATTTTGAAGGAAAAGAATGTGCTCAAGATGATAAAATAAATAAAAAAAACGGTCCCCCCTTGACATACCCTGTGTAGATACGACTCAGAAGTCCTCGGGAAATCAAAATTAATAACCACATTCACAGCTTGAATGTCAATCCCACGTGTAAACAAATCTGCAACAGACATTTCCCAGTTTAGTCTTATCATCATCATGGCTTCCTAAACATGAAACTTAAAAGACAAAACGCACCAGTGCAAACAAGGTTTCTGCAAGCACCATTGCGGAAATCATGGAAAACCCTGTTACGGTGGTCTTGAGCCATCTTCGCATGGATATAGAAGCATGAGTAACCAAGTTCTGTGATTTTCTTGGCTAACAGCTCCACACGATTGACAGAGTTGCAAAAGATAATGGACTGGTTTATTTGCAGCTGCAGTTAAAAATTATACTTATAAACAATCCATGACAATGAGTAGCTAGAAAATTTTTAGGGCTGTCAGAGAAATCTAACCTTAGAGAAAAGCGTGTTAAGGCAGTGCACCTTCTGTCTCTCTTCAACAAAAGCATAGTACTGTGTGACACCCATAAGTGTCAGCTGATCCATGAGATTGATAATGTAAGGCTTCCTGAGATAACGATCCTTGAAGTACTTCACAGTGACAGGAAACGTAGCTGAAAACATCAAAATCTGACGGTTTTGCGGCAAGAACTGTATCAACTCCTCTATAGAAGGTTGAAACTCTGCAGACAGAAGCTTGTCGGCCTGAAAAAAAAAGAAGATATTTGTAAGTCTCAACAATCTCCAAAATATCTAGCATAAGAAGAAGATAACAGGAACTCACCTCATCCATTACAAGCATGGCACAGTCTTTCAAAACGCACACACCCTTTTTGGTAAGATCCAATATTCTTCCAGGAGTCCCAACCAGCAAGTGGACAGGTTGATATAAACGCATGATATCATCCCTCAGGCTGGTACCGCCAGTGGTGACCATAACCTCAATTTTCAAGTATTTTGAAAGCTCCTTGCAAACCTGTGATGTCTGAAGGGCCAGCTCTCGAGTTGGGACTAGAATTACAGCTGCACAAGAAACCAATCAAATCAACAAGGTGTACAAACTAAAGAAAATACAGCAACAAACACAGATAATACAGAGAATTACAATACCTTGAATGACATTGTTCTCAGGGTCAATCTTCTCAAGGGTAGGGATGCAGAAGGCACCAGTCTTCCCAGTACCATTTTTAGCTCTAGCGAGAATATCACTTCCAGTCAAAGCAATGGGAATGCTTTCTTCCTGGATAGGAGACGGCTTCTCAAAACCCTTTTCGTATATCCCCCTCAGCAGATCTCTCTTCAAAAAGTAATCCTCAAACTCATTTCCCTTAGTAGCCGTCACATCCTACACACATTACAACACACAAAAAAAGACGCAAGCTCTAAGGAAACTTTTATCTTCTCAAAAAACAAGTTTCAAATCTCACTCAGTCAAGGAAACTTATACCTCAGTCTGGTAACGGTTATCTCGAGGTGGGAGCTTTAACGTTGCCTTCCAGTCCTGGTTACTGATAAGCAATGACAAACACACATAATCAAAGAAACGAACTTAAAGTTCAAATCAAACCATATAAAGCAGTAAACTTTAATCACTACTTCACCACGTCAAGAGGAAACAGTCATTTAACTATCCCTTCAACGAGTCGAAGGAGCACATAGTCAAAGAAACGAACTTTAACTTCAAACCAAACCATATAAAGCACAAAACTTTACACACCACAAACCACTATTTCACCACATCATCAACGAAAACTTACTTAGAATCGTTGTTAGCTTCAGATTGAACCGTCTTCTCGACTTCATCTACGTAACTCGGATTACCAGGAAGCTGAGCGCGTGTAGACCACTGCTGCTGCTGCTGGATCTGCTGAGGAGGGTTTTGTTGTGAGTAGCCTCTCTGAACGTACTGCTGAGCATCGGGTTGCTGCTGCGGCGGCAAGGGAGTACGAGACTGAACATACTGTTGAGGAAACGGAGTCCGCGAGTGAAGGAACTGCTGAGGCGGCGGGTTCGGGTTCGGGTTCGGATTCTGAGCTCCAATCCCCGGTGGGAATCTTCCTCTGTTGTTATTGTTATCCATCGCAATCTCTCTTCTTCGATCTCGAAGCTACACAGAACAAGAGAAAACCCTAATCTACGAAATAAATTCTTCGCAGCTCAAAAATCGCAATCTCGCAAGGCTAAAAACAAGAATCAGGGGCGAAGATTGAGATCACAATGTTGAAATGGATGATAATTTTCTCGGGAAAGTTTGCTGAGAAAGTGAAAGAAAGTGATCGCCGGCGTCGTTTGTTAGGGCGTCTTTCGATTTTTTTTTATTTTTTAACACAGCTCTTCACTCACTCTTATCCACATCATTTCTTTTTTAAATAGCCCCCTAAAATATATAATAATTCTGAAATTACCCCATAGTTTTAATAATTGTCATTTCTCACCCCTAATTAAAAATAGAGCTCTGAAAACGTGGGAACCCCTTCATTTGCTCGGAAACTTAAAAATAAACAATACTAGAATTAGATTTCGATGATGGCTTAATGGGTTCTCCTCATTCGAATCTCAACCGCTGGAGCCAAAATAAACACACGAGCCTATATCAAGAATCTTTGATAAATAAGAGATAAACAAGCTCATAAATCAAGAATGTTTAGTCCAACTTAGAGAACAAACTTTTCAAGAAAGAGGATAGAACAATGTCGTTTACAGGAACGTTGGATAAATGCAAGGCGTGTGACAAAACCGTCTACGTCATGGATTTGTTGACGTTGGAGGGTAACACTTATCACAAATCATGTTTCCGATGCAGTCATTGCAATGGCACTCTCCAGGTTAATTAGTTCTTTCTTCTTATTCCTCCGTTGTTGCTATGTTTCTACAATGGTTTATGAATAAATATTGAATTATTTGCTTCAACAGATGACTACTTACTCGTCCATGGATGGAGTTCTTTACTGCAAGACTCACTTCGAACAGCTTTTCAAAGAATCCGGCAATTTCAGCAAGAACTTTCAGACAGGAAAGACAGAGAAGTCGAATGATCAAATGGTAATGAACATTTATGATTCTTTTATTTATATGTTTAGTGTTTTAAAAATCGGACTAGTCAGTGATAGTCTGAACGTTTTTTTTTTTAAATCCGATTAATACTATATAAATTGTTCTAAATCGAAAATTGATCAAAATTAGTTTAAAACGATTTAAATCAGCTAAATCAAGCAACAAGGTTAGTACGAATCCAAAAAATATTCTAATATCATCTTTTATATCTAATTTTTATAATTCATCAAAACAGTTTTATAATTAAACAAAAAAATTATCTAATATAATTGTAAAATATATTTAAAAAAGCAATAGTTGTTAACGGCTAGTCTACAAAGCGTCTAGTTACCGCATACTGATTTTTTGAACATTGGTTTCTTTCATACTCAATTGAATGTCCAAGACTCGAGCTCCAAGCAAGTTATCTTCATTCTTCAGTGGAACACAAGACAAATGTGCGAGTTGTCACAAAACCGTTTACCCACTTGAGAAAGTGAACATGGAAGGTGAATGTTACCACAAGACTTGCTTCAAGTGCGCACACAGTGGTTGTCCTTTGACTCACTCTTCTTACGCTTCTCTCAACGGTGTCCTCTACTGCAAAGTCCATTTCAACCAGCTCTTCCTCGAGAAAGGAAGTTACAATCACGTCCATCAAGCCGCTGCTAACCACCGTCGAACCGCCTCTTCTGGTGCCTCTACCCCGCCTTCTGATGATCACAAACCTGAAGATAACGCTGCGATTCCGGAAGGAGATGCAGGAGAGGAGGAAGCAGTCCCTGAAGCTGCTGATGCAGGAGGAGAGCCTGAGCCTGTGGCTGAGTCTTGAATGTGGTGGCGGAACACTCTTATCAGTTGTCAAGTTTGATGTTTATATATATACTTTATGTTTAAAATGAATATTTGTATACAAATTTTTTGCTGTTTCTTTTTGTAAATTCTTGTAAATTTAAAAGCTTATTTTTGAGAGAATCTGTTGTAAACAAAGATTATAATTTATTTTATTTATGAATCAAGATCAAATAATATGGCAACAGTATGCAAACATTGTTCTATCCATTTCTTGTAATGTAAGTAAGCAAATGGAGATGGATTAGTGTTTCAAGAGATGAACAGAGCCTTGCATTGTGCCATTGTATCATCTGGACTCGTTACTGCAACACAAAAGAAACAATCTGACTTGTCATGAATCTGTCACTAACACAAACACATACAAAGATATTAACCAACTAACTGACCTGAATGGCCTATTGTTTTTGGTGATTCATAGATTTCATAATCATTTCCACCCTGAAGAAGTAAAAAATGGTTGTTTACACATCAAGCTCAATGGATAGTCTTACAAAATGTTACTATACCTCGTAGGTTTTGTCACCGAAGAAATGGATTTCGTTGAAGTCTTCAAGGTATTGCAAGCAGTAAGTCTTGTCCCAACCTTTAGGGAAGACCTGAGTCATACCAATGGAACTCACTTAGCAACAACAAAACTGGATATAAGAAAATTGTTATAATCCATATTATCATTACTACACTCACATCGAAGCTAATCTGTCCTCCAATAGAGAAAGTAAGGTTAAGATGTGCAAACCGCACACGAAGTTCAGCCACCATCTTTGGTCGAATGTTATGAACCTTTTCAATCCAATAATGTTTTGATTATATCACTTATAACATTTCTATAAGAACATGAAAAGCTATATAGTTTCTTTATACCTTATCATATCTCTCGAACTCGTCTCTTTCCTCCTGGCTGCAGTTGCGACCAATCGGTGACACATTGATCATTCCATTTCGGAACTCTATAAATGTTCCCCTGTGTTTACAAATTTCAACAAGAGAATTTTTTTTTATTTTTTTAATAACTTGAAGAAATCTTTAAAGACTAGAGACTAGAGGTACACCTACCTCTTGATTGGAATATCCAAGTCTGCAATGTAGTGCAGCGTGAAATTGATTAACTCCTGCATCATCAAAGGTAAGCTTCACCACTAAAGAAACATTAAAGCAACTCTTGCTATCTCTACCACATGAGGGGCCTTACCTTGAGCTTATCTTCTCCAAGGAACAGCTTCATGCTCTGAGAAAAAAAAAATATAAACTATTAAAGGATCAAAAAAGAAACGATCAAGCAACAGTGTTGATAAAGTATAAGGCCAACTGTTTTCATATGAACCTGGATTCCAATGGATTTACCATCTTTATGTGCAACAAGACCATTCTCAGTGAAACAATAATCAAAGTCGTTAGTGACTGCAAAAATAAAATTTAAAGGTGAGACTCATAAGGTAGAGGCAGATCCTAATTAAACTCCCTAAGACTTGGAGCTTACGGAACTTGAAACCAGCAAAGTTAATAATGATCAGCAACTATATCGAGAGAAAGTCTCTATAGTCTCAAGTTATAGCAGAGAACAGTACAAAAGAGTGTACCTGTTTTGCCAAGTTGCTCAGATATCTTGTTTAGATCAGATCCACCGACGAGTCCTATAGTGACTACCTGAAACTCTCATTCATCCAACACTATACTGTACACAGCTCATCCTGAAGTAGAAGATGGATCAATCAGACCACATACCTTGCGTAATTTTTGGATAAAATGGAGCATTTCTTGAGTAGCTTCCTTCCTTGGAGCTGTAAGAGTATCGTCCACGTCGAACAATGCGATCACTCCTGCCTTCTTGGCCGCCATTGAATAATATTGTGCAAGGATGAAGAGTTTTCAAATTTGAAGATGTGAATATCAGTTGGACCGGTCTAATGAAAATGTCGCTTATGGTCCTCAGTTTTTGTTCTAAACATTTGTGATTGGTCGATAAAATAATCGTGACGCATAAAACTCATATTATTATCTATTGACTTTTGACTTGGATAATTTTTTGGCGACTAGTATTAACGCCGCTTCGCATCCAGTTCATTGGCTATTGACTATTTAAGTTAATCATCTTTGGTCTTCCCTTCACAAATCACAACCAATACAACATTAAGTAACAATGTACAGCATATTGCTGTGGTACAATACAAGCAATTTCTCTGACTCTGTTATGTCCTTGTGCAAGTGATCACTCTCATGTACCAACGAGCATCCCTCACATCGTTACAGAAACAAAACTGGCATCTATTGTTGAAGCTTTGACCACATAAGATCTCTAAGAAATTTGAAGGAATGGCTCTATTTTCATCCCCGGCGAGGTGTCTCTTGGCTGCCTGCTGGAAAAGAAACAAGGTATTAAGCCTCCCTCAGGAGAATATAGCGTTAACAAAGGCCTCAGCATCAAATGGTTGGAGATCTTCTACAGCTTCTCCTACACCTATAAACTTTACTGGAATCCCCAATTCTTCAACCACACTGACCTGCAAAAGATAACAAACCAGTTACCATGAGCTTGAGTTTGAGTGGAGAGGAAATTTATAGGGGATTTACCACACAGCCTCCTCTAGCAGACCCATCCAGCTTCGTCAATATCAAACCGGTTATACCAACAATCTGACCAAAACAAAAGTTAGAAGAAACCTCAAGATTTTGCTTGGTAGAGCCAGAAGCACTAGTGTGAGATGATTTCATATGATAAATACCTCGTTGAATTCTCTAGCTTGTGGAAGCATGTTCAGACCGGTGTTTCCATCAAGGACAAGTAGGATCTCCTGACAATGCCGCAGATAATCAATTTTTAGCGTAACAGAGACTAGCAGTAGCGTTAATGCAGACAAGGCTGACTCACATTTGGTGCACCAGAGACAACCTTTCCCACTGCTTTTTTGCACGCAATTAACTCCTCCATCAAGCTGAAATTAGTATGGAGACCTTAAACAAAGAGAGTAAATATAAATGCATCAGATCAGTGTGTTCTAAAAGTTAACTAGCAAGCTCTTGTTATACTCACGTCCAGATGTATCACAGAGTACGATATCGTAACCTTCCTCCTTCCCTCTTTTCACAGCCTTTGTGAGAACTAGTTAGGAACAAAATGTTGTGATAGTGAGCTCAACACTGATACTAGCAAAGCCAAACAGTTGTGCATTTTTGGTTTTTACCTGTTGCTGCTTTAGCTTTCTCGCCTTCAGCAACAACAATCTCACACCCAGTCCTCTCAGCCCATATCTCTAACTGGTCACTTGCAGCTGCTCTAAATGTATCACCTGCTGCCATTAATACCTATGACAAATTCATCTCAGGATTGCTGATGAACATACTGATACTCAATTCTACCTATTATCATATCTATTTGATCAACGCTGTACCTTAGTCCCTTCATTCTTCAATCTATGAGCCAACTTCCCTGAAGAAAAAAAAAACAAAAGCCACTCTTACACATCACATCTTTCTCTTGCTATTCCCAAATGCAATGTCTATTGCCTTACCAAGAGATGTAGTCTTCCCACCTCCGTTCACTCCAACGATCATTATAACAGCTGGTTTCCTGATACACCACACAGCATTATAATCAGTCCTGAATAGCTTCACTTAAACAGAACAGATCACAGTCTTAACCAGACAAATGAACATAACCTGAAACCCAGTTGAAGCTCAGTCTTGCTGTTTTTCTTAGCCAGCATCTCCAACACACTTGCCTTCAATGCATCCTAACATCATTTAACACTGTTTTTGCTCAACTAGCTATAAACCAAACCCCCTTAACATGAAAATGTGTTACACTATATATCAAAAATAGTTTAGTTTAACCTCTTAACATACATGTAAATGTGTTACAATATATAACATATAGTTTAAGATTAACCTCTTAACATGAAAATGCGTTACACTATATAACATATAGAGTTTAAAATTAAACCTTGATCTCGGTTCCTGATTTGAGCTTCCCCGACATTATATCATCCCTTAGCCTCTCAACAATTCTAACAGTGATCTTCGGTCCAAAGTCAGAAACCAACAACGCCTGCAACAAACAAAATTGAACTTCAAGAAAGCTCCATTTGAATGATGATAGAGAGAATAGAGAAATGGTGGTTGAAGAAACCTCTTCCAATTCATCGAGCACTCGGTCAGTTTCAGCTAGATTCCAGAAGAGGAGGAGCTCGTCGATGACTGCTAGATTCTCCCTAGTCTTTGAGAATCCGGAGAAGACCTTCTCCACGTCGCTTTTGGCCTTCTCCTTTATCAACCTACCAAGACGAGTGAAGAAGCCGCTCTGACCGGCTGAGCAACGGAACCGGGACTTTGGGATACGAAACTCTACTCTTTGAGGCGGTGGTCCGACCCGCTCGGAGGAGAATGGCGGCGATAAACGTCCGGTTAGAAACGAGAGGTGAGCAGAAGAAGAAGATGACATGGCTATTGTAGAAGAAGAAGAGAGAAGTTCCAGTGACTGAGATATAATGCTTGCCAATACGCTGCGTTTTGGTTATTAATAATGTGGCCCATTACATAGATCCAATAGATAAAAGCCCATTACATAAAGTCATTCATTTTCTTCCATCTTCCGCGGAAGAAAGTCAACACGGCAACATTGTAAACAAGTACGATGTCGTTGATTTGTGCGTGTGTGTGTGTTTCTAATCCATTTGCGATGAAATAACGAGGCAAGCCCCGATAAGTTTCTGGGCAACCTGTAATGAATATTCATCACTGTAAGCTAAGCCCAAACGGTCATATTAATCTGGTCATATTAGTATACATTACATACATGACCAATCTTGCAAAGTACATTAAAATGTGGTCGACTGTCGTGGTAGGTTTAAAACTTTTCAAAAATGGACTTATACATTTATATGATTATTTTCTACATTTATGTCTATACGTCAGTACGCTGACGCACGTCGTTACGAAAGACTTGTATGCATGCATGCAGTTAATTGTGTCTGTGAGCTGTGACTCTGTGTTTGTTGGCCAAGATTTGAAAGACCTGTTTCTACCTTTACCGACATCGGATGTTTGAATATGGATGAAGCAGGTAACTTCTACGATTACAATAGCAATGCTATTAATTAATTAATAAACTGGTCTACCAAAATAAACCAATCATTATATATACATACGAATGCAAATGTGAGTAAGCGGCTCTAGAGTGTTCTCGGACGGTACGTTGTTCTTACTCCAGATCCTACGGCCATTGTAGCTCTTGGTGTTATGAGAGGGTTTAATTAAAGCCGCTTTAAGTATGGAATCATTATATTAACAAACTAGGTAATAATCCGCGCCTTGCGCGGAATGTGATTATTAGTTTTGTTATTTTTAATAAAAACACATTAAATCTATTTAATCTGGATATCGGTTCAGCTTTAAGTTATTTTTGGTATTTAATCTCCTAAAATATAACTATTATTTTAAATTAATATTTATTTTGGTTTATTCTGTTAGAATGTTTGTTTTTTAGTTTTTCCGGTAAAATCCAAAAACTATTATTATTTATTTATTTTCATGTTATAAATTTTAGATAATCGTCATGTCGAACCAATGGTTTCATAGTTTGTAAATGGATAATAGTTCAAGAAAAAGAAAAAAAAAATTATTAAGACAAATCATTTTACTATAATTTGGTCGGTAGTGAAAGAAACATTAAAAAAAAAATATTTCAACTTCCAAAAAAAAATAGATACTTCAGTAGTGGTAAATATTTATAAAGTGCTCACATCAAGGTGCACATGTATGTGTATGTAAAAGTACATAAAAATAAATAACAAATATATAAATATATTGTTAATTAATATTAAATGACATTTTTGTTCTAAATAATACATAAAAGATACAATTAAAATTAATTAAAAATTAAAAATTAAAAAGGCCTTGACTCTGATATCCGAAATGATTTAGAATTTTAAAGAATATCTGATTTGATCCGTACATTAAATAAAATTTAAAAAATAATGGAAAATTTTAATAATAACATTTTATTACAAAAATAAATTGTTATTAAATTTTTAAATTTTAATACCTAAAATAATAAATTTAATCCATAAAAATATTGTAAAACTTATATAAGCTATAATATATATATATATATATATATATAATTCTGTACATATATGTATATATATGTATATAACAGATCGAATTGATATCCGTTCCTAAAAATATTAGTATTTGTGATTTGTTTTTTTTTTAAATTGTATTTTAGTAATTGATTTGCTTCGTAGAGTTACGGATGTCCATATTTTTTGGTTCAAATCAAAACGGATAACGAATTGAATCAAAATTTATAAATATTTTGTCCAACTTTATCCGTAAACAATAAAAATAATATATATATATATATAGTTTAGCTTTTGATTCGTTATTTGTTTTGATTCGAACCGAAAAATCCAAAGTTTTATTTGAACCATGCACATGAGTTTTATATTAAAAAAATACAAAGTATATAGTGTGAACACATTTATGAATATAGTGTGAATGCGTTAACATATTTATTATCAAATCATTGTGAGTCTGCCACGTGTCTATTATAGTGTGAATGTATTTATTACAATGCTTTTTCTTTAATATATAAGGGATTACATATTTATTAGCTTAGACAACGAAAAGAACCTGAGATTATATTTTAAGTCCTATACTATATATACATAATGACTTTACTAACTATTTAGTTTTTAGCAAAAATAGAAAAATTACTTGCTGGCAAATAATCAATACTCCATATTTTACTCAATGGAATAGTCTCGTGTTTTAACGTCGTTTTTAGCGCAAAAAAAAAAAAAGAGAGAGAGAACGTGTGCCAGAATCAACCAAGAAATACCTGAAATTTCGTTCGCACTGTCGTCCTAAAAGTTTCTTATAGACGGTCAGTGCAGAACACGCGAAGACTTAACGACTTTGTCAACTAGTGCCAACGACTTTCTCAGCGTTTAAGTTCAACGCTATCCTTTTTTTGTTTGCCGTAAGAATTATCAACGACTACGCTTGTTGCTTTTATTCAAGGTAAGTTTCTCATTTCTTTAATTTCCTATTAAATACACGTGAAGTATTTTTTTTCTAAACTGCATTTGTTGAGAGACTAATTAAATGGCTTATAAAAAATTAGTTCGAATATTTTTTATATAATTTTCTATAAGGAACCCCCGAAAAATAATACGGATTGAGCGTTTTCTTTACAAGAAAGCCAAATCACAAAAAAAAAAAACATAAAAGACAAACCATAGTTCAGACTTAATTAAGGTGACCCAGAAATTAAAGTAGCTTATGTAAGCAATTTTTGTTTATAAATTCAAGAGGGTAGATATGAAAGCAATTTGATAGTTTGCAGAATTAAAAACGTATACATGGCCGGCCTGCCGCACGCCCCCGTTGATCAGGCCACCGGCCAAGCATCCTCGAACCATCCGAACAACAACGTCATTACTTACTCCAATCTCCATTTTTTTGTCAACATATCTAATTCCAACTTATAAAGAAGTATATATTTTAAACTTTTCATCCCACGATGTAAAACCGATCAATAAAAAGCATGGAATATAAAACTAAAAAGCATATAATAATTATTTTACTATTTTTATGTATAAAATATATTTCAGAATCTTTTGGAATTTAAATATAGTTCAGAATAAGAATGTATACCCAATACAAAAGCAGGCTAAAGTTGTTTTTTACCCAAAAAAAATAAAATAAAACATATTGAAACTTCCAAGAAACAATAATAAATTCGTAAGCGAGTGGAAAGCACGTGGAATAAACCCCGCACGTTCGTTAGTCAACGTACCACACCTATATAAACGTAAACATACATTCATCTTCTCCACCACTTACACGAAACAAAACGGTAAGTCATCTCATCTACGCAGGATTAGACATATATACATAAACATAACATCAAACGCCATGTCGTATTCAAGATCAAAACGTTCATTGGAGATTGAGTTAATATCAGCGGAAGGACTCAAGGTAAATGGAAAACCGGTGAAGAGGCAGACATTCGGCGTGGTCAGAATAGATCAAGAGACTCATCACAAATGTAAAGTGGATGAACAGGGTGGGAGCTATCCTATTTGGAAAGATAGAATCAAGACCGAGATGGCTGTAGACGGGAGTGTAAGATTTATCTCTGTAGAGGTTTTCTATCTAACAAGTGGCGGAGCCAAGAAGAGTGTTGGAGTCGCCAAGATTCCGGTGACGGATTTCATGGGAGGATTCACTCCTCAGGGGCATTTGAATTTTTTGAGTTATAGGTTGAGAGACGAGTATGGAGATAAAAGTGGTATCGTTAATGTGTCAATAATGGTAAAACCTGACGTTAACGATGTCAAATATGTGTCGCCGTCCCCTTTGATGGTGCCTTCGTTGGGTTACACTGCGTGTTCTTCTCAGGCTGCTAAGGCGGTGAATGGTCAAATGTGGAGACCAACGACATCTTCATCAATGGCTACGACAATTGGCTATGGTGGTCGTGTTGTGACTGGAGTTCCTGTTAATTGGCCGACGTATCAACGACGGTTGTAATTCTTTATTTTTCTAACATGTTTGTCTGAACAGATAATTCTTCATATTTTTTTACCATGTACTTACTATTCTTAAAATTGGGGTTCTGGGTGAAAAAAAAATACGTTTGATAAATCATGAAATATTATAAATTTATTTATTATGAAATAAATAAAAAGGTTCATTTTATCTCTTATGTTCTTCTATAAATATGCCATGATTTTTTGTTAATCAGCAATCTATTTGAATCAACATAAAAACTAAAAAAATGAATCAACATTAAAAAAAAAATCAAGAATTGTGCATTTTGTTGCTAAAAAAAGAATCAACATAAAATCTAAAAATCAAGAACTTAGCATTTTTTTTAACAATCAAATTTCAACAAAAAGAATTCAAGAATTTTGAAATCTGTTTTGTTTAATTTTTAGAGAATATTTAAAATTTATATTTTGGTTTTACTTGTTTACTTTCTGTGTATCTTTTTTGAATAAATGTAAAATTTATTCATTCAAAACTTCTATTACATCAAGTGCATCTGTTATTGATTTGCAAATAATATCAAGGAAATATTCATCTATCTTTTAATATCGAATTTCTTCTTTTACGTGTATCGCAAGTAGCACTCTAATAATATAGCATAATTAAAGAATTATATGCTTTATATGTTTAATTAGTATATAGCCAAACAACTCAATTGTCTTACTTATTTTATCAATTGAATTATATTTTTAAATGTTTTCTGACCCAATAAACACGTTTCTTTGATCAACCATAATTTGGTAGAAGTTTGTGGGCGCCGGCATTTCACATGTGCTGACATATGAAGACAATTTCTCTCTTAGCTGTTCCAAACACTTAAGGCACACAGACGACAAAACCTCAAATATTAATTAATAATCTCAACATGTAAATCTCTGTTACAAAAACAATTTCAACATGTAATAATTAACATTTGCTTAAATATTACGTTACACTTTCTGCATTTACACAACATGATACTAGGGAGTAAAAAAAAAAGATGAATACATCACCCTGAATGAATAATCTTTGATCATACTGCATCATTGCCACTCTGTTCATCAGTTTTGAGAATGTTGGATTTGCAGAGAGGGCAAGTGGCGTTAATGCGTAGCCATTTGTCTATACAAGCTTCATGGAAATGGTGTCTACACCAAAGTTCTCTCAGCTCTGTTCCATCTTCATACTCACAAAGACAAACACAACATTCCTGAAACGAAGCAAAGTCTCATTTGTTTTGTATACCAATCAAAAAAATCATTAGCTTTGGGATTGGTTATAACTTACAGCTTCATCACTTGATAACACACGTTCACTTGGAGAATCAACACCAAGTTGAGTCATTATCCCTCCATGTGTTTCCAGTATCTCGCCATTAACTTTCTCTGAGTTTCTCACCGTTAGAAACTTGAATCTCGGAAGCCTTTCTATCTCCTCATCAGATGCACCTTCCTGAACACATCAACAACACATCAGAATAAGCACCTTACTATATACACATGAGCAACAAACCGGTCTTTTGTGACTTACCTGCTCTGCCAAAGCGTACAAAACCGCGATGATGCAAGGCAAACAGCAACACACAGCAATAGCAATAAGAGAAGCCACAGCAACGCATAGGACTAGAAAGATAACATCAAAGGCGAGAAACGCCACACACAGCCTGCAGACCAGAGATTTAAAACAAGAACTCATCTAACGTGACAAACAAAACATAGATGTTGTGTGTTTTCAAATACAAACCAGTAGAGTTGAGGTGAGCTTTGAGCAAGTTCCTCAGAACCAGCACTGATCCAATAAAAACCGATGATCCACCACACAAATGAGAAGATTGCATTTGTTGATTCGAGATGCTTAGCAAGACTACAATAAAACTAACATTGAATAATCATCAATGGGACAACGAAACTAATATTACATGTTGTGGTTTCGAACCTGCGGGCCTAGGCGATTTTTTCAGCCCGAACCTCATGGTATTCAAAAGAAAAAGAAACAAAGAAAAGGATCTTTACTTACCTAGTACCAGATTCAATCTCAAGACCATCAGATTCGTCTTCACTAGATCCTTCACTGGAGGTTAAACCGGAATCAGAATCTTGGTTCAGTTGATCATAACCATGTCGACGGCGATACTCAGAGATCACACACACAACATGAAGCAAGCACTGAAGATTATACACAGCAATCCAGAATCTGAGAGGAACACGAGGATTCTCCTCCGAGCTAAACCATAAAACTCCAACAGTGACGAGCACGAAAGCTAGATTCCAGACCACATCCAAGACTATAACCGGTTTAGAGTACGCCCACTCACTCTGTCTCTCCTCAATCTGCTCAGCTGCTGTCTCGCGGACTCGAACCGATGACTCACGGAGCATCATCCCTCGACTGCTAGCACGGCGGAGAAGCCGCGACGCTGCTCCACGTAACGGTTGCGAAGAACGTGAGGGAAGAACACGATTCAGAAGCGGCGAGGATACGTCATTAGTCGCCGGAGAAGAAGAAGAGGAGTAGACAGGATGCATTTTTAACGTGTCGGAGCAAACACGGTGGTGGAAGATTGGATCTTGATGAATAATAGATAATGTTTTTAGCTGAAGTCAGAGTGGTTCCTTAACAATTAACATAGTAATGAGACAGAGGTCGTGCTCCATTATTTGTCTTTTGATTGTAATTAATTATTACAAGATTCCTCTGTCATTATTACTCTCTGTAATAATGTGTGACATAATGTGTGAAACAGAGCATATTTATCTCTGCTCTTTCTGTTTCATACTGGTTGACATTTTAAAGTTCAAATTTTATTTTATTTTAAGTATCATTTTATATGTTTTAATGCAAAATTTATTAATATATTTTATTTTTTATTTTTTATTGGTTGAAATATGTTTAGGTGTAAGTTATGATGTTTTTATTTTGAAAATATGCAAAATTAAATATTTTTTAATCTGTGTACATAAACCTAAAACGATAAATAAAATGAAATGGAAATAGTATGTTTTAAACATTTTTTTTTTGAGAATTTACTCTGTTTTAAACATTCTGAGATATTTCTACTGCTTTTATGATATGATAAGAATGTGGCAACAATCATCAAAAAATTATTGCTTTAAAAAAATCAAAAACATAACATTACAAGAACTTAAAAGAAAAAAAGAAGAAGAAGAGAGCTCAAAAATCAAAATCATGAGAGAGCTTTAGTACTGTTTTTTATCTTCCTCCTCAGGTGCAGTGACAGTCCAATACTGTTTCACCGCGTAGTAAATCTTCACTCTCTCATGAGGACTTTTCTCATGGTCAGCAATTCTACCTTCCCACTGTAACCCTTTGGTTAATTCCTTAACCTTAATCAAAACGTCCACGTCATCTCTTATAATCACACCACCACCCGGTCTAAGAATCCGGTCCATCTCCAATAATATATCCTCCGGTTCGCACTTATCTTGGTACAACGTGAAAACCGAATCCGCATGGATGAAATCGTACGTTCTTGGATACGTTGACATCGCTTCACACCTAACATAAAAAAGAAACAAAACCGGATTAAACCATAAACCAGATTAATCATCACGGTTGAGTTAAAGCTTTACCAGTTTTGATACGTTCCGATTAGACCACGCTCGTAAATGACACCGAGAGTGTTGAGCTTAGCCTCGACTGGGACAACGTTCATGACCCAGACCGGTTCATCTGCTAGAGCCGCCGCGAATCCGCCGACGTAAGCGTTCATGTCGAGTATGTTTCTGTATCTCCCGGTTTCGCCTAACTGGTAATCCAGTGTCTTGTAATAAGAAACTCTCTGTTTCCACAGTTTCGTGTCTCCCAAGAAACCCTCCGGTGTGATTTCCTTGAGATCGCCGGTGTTTATTCTCGGAGGAACCGCGTTTAACCTCGCCGGCCATTTCTCCACCTTTCCTCCAGCCACCGTCTTTAGATCCTCCGCCTCATCAACTTCAGGTAATGGCGTCAGACAAGAATCCATCTTCGTATACCTAAACCATTCGTTAATAATTCGATACTTAACTATCTTACACTATATAGTATATATACATATAAACTAATTAAATTAGTTACCAGGCCATGTCGGGATCTTGATCATGACGACAAAACTTTGGTTTCTTCAAAACCTGTCTGGTTTTCTTACAGTGAACGTGGTTAAAGGGTTTTTGCCAGATTGCAAGATCATCTCTCTGAACTACTTTCTTCCAACACAAGCTTCTCGCGACCTGCTCGATCTGAGTCTGCTCTGCGTTTAAATCATCCATCGTCCTTTCCCATCCTTTCCAACGGTTCTGCCAATTAATCGGCGGTCCAGACAGTATCCAGTACCCTCCTGGTCTTAAAACCCTATCCACCTCCATCAAGTAAACCCCACCTAAAAAATAACCTAAAGTGTTAAAAGACTTGAGTGATTTAGTTACGTAGTTGTATAGGGTTTTAGAGTTGAACCGTTTTGTCCCCAAGGGATAAGGCAACGAGAGCAATGTGCTAAGTCAAAGGCTCTAGAAGGGTATGGTAAGCGGATTGTGGCCATGATTCCTATCATGGCCGGCACGCCACGTTCAAGTGCGAACTGAACTTGAGCTTCGTGTGTGTCTCTTGGAGCAAATGACATTGTTGTGATGTTTCTTGATAGAAGATATGCACCAAAGCTAGCCACCTTAAAAGAATTCAAATAAATATTTACGATTAATACCGCGAATATTAAGGCAGATGAGGATAAAATATATTAAAAGTCAACATAAGAGATCTATATATTTCATGATTTTGACTATTTGTTCATAACTACTGGTTTAATTTTCAACTTTACAAGTTTAACGGTTAGGTACGAGTAGGTTAAAAGTTACATTAGATAATTAGGTGACTTCAGTGACTCATATAGAAGCCAAAAAATGTTGTAAAAACAGTGTTTTTTTAAAGAGTAAAATTTAATCTAAAAATGATAATGAACTCACTCAAAAAATTAGCTATTGTTCACATACTATCAAAAAGATTTTTAATTAGATTGTGATTAGATATATGGATATATGCATGAAATATTTTTGTCATTTAAGCTGGATGTATTCTTGAACTAATTGTATGAAATATTCCAACAGATTATTCGATTCAACATATATTGTTGGGGGGAAATCTTCTTTTAAGTAATAAAATCAAAATAATTAGTAAGCAGATAAAAATCAATTAAAAGTATAATCGAACCGGACGGTTCGGTTTATTCAGAGGGGAAAAGAATACACACGTACCCCACAACCGGTATCAATGGCTGTACGAATCGAACCGTCACTGAGATCAATCAACCGTCCGATATCGTCAATGTACGCATCAGCACCACTTGGAAACATCGTACCGCCACCAGGAAACCAAAACCGATCATTCTCGTACCGGACCCAGTTCTGGTTCTTTT
Source organism: Brassica napus (assembly GCF_020379485.1). Lineage (NCBI taxonomy): Eukaryota > Viridiplantae > Streptophyta > Magnoliopsida > Brassicales > Brassicaceae > Brassica > Brassica napus. The sequence continues at coordinate 21,492,885 of NC_063437.1, read as the reverse complement.
TCTCAACCGTAAGCTCCGTGTGAGGCACATTCGCGAACCACGCCACGTCGCGGCTCTCCGGCCACCGGAACGGCGTCTTGTAACCGTACGGCGCCGGAATACGGCACTTTAAAACCTCCTCCCTCTCGGGACAATGCCTTTGCCTGTACTCCAACCTCTTCCGAGGGAACTTCAGCGATCGCTTGGCGTCTTCGCACGGCGTGTGCTCGCTCAGTTTAGCGCCGCACGACGGGAAAGACACGGCGACTGCCTTCACCGGAGGTGGATCGTGAGGGTTGTGGTGCGCGTTGAAGTCGAGATCTCTGGTGGAAATGGTTTTGGAGAATTTCTCGCACGGTGGACCGCTAGAGTAATCAAAGGCGGCGCGTGGGATGACCGACGACGTTCGCCAGATTCCGAGAAGGTAGCTAGCGATGCAGAGGAGCCCTATGAGGGTTATGTAATAGAGATTGGACTTCTTATCCCTCGGTGATGTTCTTGTAAATAAATTCATCTCTTTGAGAAAACTCACTCGAAATAATATTTTATCTATATTACTATATAATAAGCGTGTGTAGTAGTGTATATATAACACACAACACAAGGTCAAGGATGAGTAGAATGTGTGACGAGTGAGTTTGTCTAAAGGTTGATACGAAGTAGTTCGAGGGTAAGTAATATATAAGGGAGGAGGAGAGAAGAGCGAGTGTATGAAACGCGCCGGTATCGTTCGTGAGAGATTGGCTAAAACGTGCGAGCTTGTCATACGCAACAATGGAGGATTAATATTTTCTAGTTAATATCATCCTTAGAATTATTAGATTTTGTTTTTGGAAAATTATTGATTTTTTATTTTGATTCAGTGCATTCGTATTATGAGAAAGAAATCTTTCAATATTTGGAAATGTTATAATGTTTTTGTATTGACTTCCTTATACTGTGATATATGTTGCCATTTTAGAGAAAAAAAATCAAATTAGGTACACTAGCCGATGAAGCGCGTGAAGTTAGTTACATAGGTGGGGTCCGTTTGGGTCCTTTGGACACAAAGTGACGCAATCCCTCTTGCACTTTAATCCGGTCCGAACCAAATTCAATTCTAAAATCACCCGGTTTAAACGGAAAATCACATACACACTGGTCAAGCTTAAACTGAGATTCTCCTTTGCTCTGTATATACGCCACTTTCAGGAATGATTTAAACTTTTCTCGGGGGACCAGAGAGAGTTGACACCTTGCGGGGTTGTGAAGAAAGCCCAAAGAAGTAATGTGCGCGGTTTGCGTTTGCGTTTGCGTTATGAACTAAAACGTGTGCAACAAGAAACCGAGGTATAGAACATTTTTATTACAATCATACCAACATAAACTCTCTGAGTAACCACCTCCTGGACGCCAGATTCTTCCATAATCTTCAAGGTGCTTTGATCTTGGGTCGTGTCGGAAGCAACTGTGTTTGTCGAGAGACACGTCAAGATCAGAAGAACTTGGAAAGTGTGTTTTGTTGTGGAGAAACGAAAAAGAGAGAGTGTTGTGTTACCTGGTAACAAGAAATGATGGAGGTGATGAATCCAAAAGCTCCAGTGACACGAGGAGTGATCTTATTTGGAGATAGCTGAAGAAGACCAGCTGCTACAACAATGTCCATGGCTGATTTGATCAAAGCAAGACTCCTCTCGTTAGACTTTTTAAGCTTAGCACGATACTCCTCATCCTGCAATTTTCACAATTTAACATGAATCGAGTTTATTATAATATATAACATTCCCTAGAAACTGAAGATAGACAAACATTACTTGATACTTGTTGCCATTCTTAAGCCCCTTTTCGATCTTCTTCATCGATGATGAGAGTCTTCCAATCTCACCAAGCTAATAACAATGGAAACATATAATAAGCGGTGAAAAACTGTAACATATGGAAAATCAAATAAAAAAACGGACCTCGACTAAAGTTGTGCAGACAGATGATCCCATCCAACAGAAAAGTGATATACGTCCAAGTAACTCAGCTCGCTCTTTGTTCTGTCATGAGTTAAAGCAAAAACATTAGTCTAACAAGAAACCTGAATAGAATTAGTGTAGTGGTGAACATGTATGATGATTATATCTCACCTTATAGATTCCTGATCTCCCAAGCCAGACAATTTGATCCAAGAACAAGAATGTAGACAGAAGCGCGTTCTTGGACTGCAAAATAACAAACACCCATCAACCAAGATTGATACAGAACTCTTTTTGGTTCTTGAGAATCAGTTTGTCTGAACAGTTTACTTATGGGTTTTGTCTGAAAATGAAAAAAGAACTATGAAGCACCTTTCCAAGTAAAACAAGAGGAAGTGGAGTCCCTTTAGGAACAGGACTGATAAGGCCATGTAAATCATTAACAAACTGCAACAACAATGATTAAAACATATGTTAGTTAAACACAAAGCCAATTACAAAATAATGAAAAAAACAAATAAATTGAAAAAAAGATTAATAACCTTGAAAAGACGGAAGACTTTCCTGGCTAAGCTAGTGGATTTATCAACGGTTTGAGCAGTACCAGGTTGTCCACCGCTCAAGAACTTGGAACCATACTGTATAGCTCTGCATAGCTTATCCCTTGCCTCTGCTTTGTTCAGATACATAACCACTAGAGCCAGCTCTGCTCTCGATACATCTAACGCAGTACTCGCCATCTTCTCTCTCTAAAACACACACCAAAGAGCCCTTCAAAACCTTTAATGAAAATTACAATAAATTCACAGCCTTTCAATAATAACAAGCCAGAAAACTCACCCAGGATGTAACAATTTTGAGTTTTGATCGTGGAAATTCGAAAACGATCAATTAAGCAGATTCACCATCAATAATTCGATTCGGAATACCTTTGGAGATGGTTATTTTTGTTAAGACTCCGAGAAGATAATGTGAACAGAGAGAGAGAGAGAGAGAGAGAGAGAGCCTCTGTTTTCGTGTGGGGATAAAGCTTAGTTTGATTATCTTCGTTTTCCGATAAACAGACAAATCATCGGCGTTGGTCAATCAGTCAATCCAGACCGTCGATTATGTTGACTTTTACGACACAACTATATGACATGTTGTGCAATTATCTCACTCTCTCTCTCTCTGTCTCATTCTGTTATCGGAAGTTGAGGATATCCCGCGCAGACCGATCCACGTCCACGTGGCACACCTCTCTCCGAAATAAAATATCCACGTGGCTATGTAGACATTGGGCCATTAATTTAGCTATGAATGGCCCAATGGGCTTTTCTTTTACCCGATTTGGCATAAAAACCGCTTTTTTTTTTTTTAACAGACAAAATAATGTCGTTAGGGTTTAACACACACTACTCCTTAACTGAAATAAGCCGAAAACAGAAACTCCATTTCTTTTTTTTTTCTCGATGGAGCAGAACAAGGATCAGGCAGTTATGTCGGAGAATAATAACAATAAGGCTCAAGATCCAAATCCGAGAGTTGCTGGCGAAGGCTGCAGCGTTTTGCTGGACGTGAACGATGGTGACCGTCTCGTCTTCGCTCGTCTCTCTGGTGGCGCGTTAGTGATTCTCAATCCTCAATTATATTTGATTTGAGTTTAGTTTAGTTTCATTTATTATTTATTAATCTGTTTTGGACAGTGTATTAAAGATAGGGAATAAGAATTACTCGTTAAAGCCACTGATCGGAGCTCCGTTTGGATCTATCTTCCAAGTCGAAACCGGAGAAGACGGTTCTTTCCTCTCTCGCATTCTCCCCATCAAGAAAGGTTTTTGTCTTTCTCCCCAAATTCAATATTAAAGAATTTTTTTTTTTTTTTTGTAATGTTATAATGTTTGGTTATAAAATGATTGAATTTGAGTGTAATGATGTTCGATAATCTCAGAGAGTAGCAGCAATAATGTTATAGACGATGCTAGGGATAATCGAGAACTTATAGACAATAATGAAGCTCAAAACCTCACTGGTGAAGAGATTGAAGCTATGCGGAGGTTTGAACAATACTTAAACTCTCTCTCTCTGTGTATACATTGTAAGAATCTGCTAACATTTAGTTTCATAAATGTGTAGAGAGGGTGCAAAGGGGGATGAGATTATTGAAGCACTGATTGCAAATAGCAAAACATTTGACCAGAAGTTTCAGTTGTCTCAGGTTTGTATATATACAACTCTGTAATTGATTTTCTTGTCTAATCTTTTTTTTTTTGGCTTTTAATAGGAAAAATATAAGCTTAAGAAGCAGAAGAAGTATGCTCCAAAGCTGCTTCTAAGACGACCTTTTGCTCGCAGGTTTATATTTTTGTTATGTCTCCTTTTGTTTTATGACTTTTTATGTTTTTCTTATTCTCGGATCTGTTTTTTTTTTTTTGTGTTTGCCAGTATCTGTGAAGCTTATTTCAAGAAATATCCAAACAGAATCGGGTATGTATTACTTTGTTTTATTCTTTAACTTCGCTAGGAAGATCCTGAGTCCTTTTCCCTCTGATTGGTATTAATTGCTGTTCTTTATTTTGTAGATTCATACGTGTAGATGCGTTATCTCTTTTGTTAACAATGGCTAACGTCACCGCACACTCGGATGTGCTTGTGGTGGATATGGTTGGTGGTCTCATCACTGGTGCAGTGGCTGAACGTTTAGGAGGCACTGGTTATGTTTGCAATACTTATAAAGGAAACTCTCCTCCCTCTGTGGAGATGGTTAGGATGTTCAACTTTACTGACAAGGTTATAGAGAGGTATGTTCCATTTGTCTCTTTATTCTTTTTTTTTTTTGTTTCTGTTGTGTTTTATCTATTTAAAGTAAGCTGTTATATATAGTTGACGTTTCTGGACATTATGTCCTTTCTTTATTTGGTGTGTAGGATTGTGCAGTCATCTATAGACGAGCTCTCAGCAGCCAAAACTGTTTCCCCTGAAGAGAACAATCAACAAGGAGGAGTTCACCCATCTACATCCGATATGGTAGAAGACACACCTGTGACAGCTGAGGCCAGAGTAGTAGATGATGCTGTTCCAGAGAGCAAAATTGTCAAGGCCCCAAAAGCTGGAGCCAAGGCTTCAAAAGACGCAATAGAAATGTGGAAAGAAAACGGCTTCTCTAGGTAAGTAACACATATCTGTTTCTCTCAAGTGAATGGAAGTGGTTCAGGTTGATTTAGAAGACACTTCTGTTGTGTGGGTTTTGCAGTTTAATAATGGCAGCACAAGACCAAGACCCATGGAGTTTAGCTAAAGATGTATTGCCACTGCTCTCCTACTCTGCTCCCTTTGCAATATATCATCAGTACTTACAGGTATGTGCTATACATAAGAAGAAAGCTTTTCAATATGTTTTGGTCATAAGAACAAAATCTCATGATTGATGAACATTTTACAGCCTCTGGCGACATGTATGCACAACCTTCAGCAAGGGAAGATGGCTATCAATCTGCAAATAACAGAACCCTGGCTACGCGAATATCAGGTGCTACCATCAAGAACTCACCCTCACATGCAGATGAGCTCTTTTGGAGGCTATGTTCTTAGCGGCATCAGAATCTCTACAGCTTGAATCTCATCTCCAAAACCTCAATTCTTCTCTTTTCATTTTCAATAAGACTGAGGTTTGGTGTTTGACTTTTCTTTTCGAAAGGTCTTTGTATTTGTATGTTGTTGAGATATATAGGGGATGAGATTATGGTTAAACTTTCATGTTGCGACTCTTGTTGTTTGTTTTTTTATCTAATAATATCATCATTTTTTTTATCGTTTTGTTAATCGATTGGTTTATATAAACGAATACTAAAATTCAGGCCATGAATCTATTGGAGGAATAAGCTCACGAACTTTTACTTAAAACATAAAGATCCATAGTTTAGAACTAAAGTCATCAACATATAAAGTATACTAGCTCAAAAGATATTATCCAAAAACCATAAAAGAAACTAAAAGGATGAGAGTTGCTGGAGCCATCTTGTTTCACTTTTTCCTGAAAGAGCAACCTTCAGTGAGCCTAGCCTTTCCTCCTGTGGGTTGGCACAGCACAGTCTGGCAGTTTCCACACACCACAACCGTCTGCGAGTGGCTGAACACCGTCGTACTGCAACAAACGCAACCCACCATTTCATCATAAATGAAAAGAGCAAAACATGAACAGATCAAGAATTAAAAATTCCCAAGGTTAAAGACTGTTGTTCTTACATGTTAAAGCATCCTTGGCACTTCACATCCTACAATCAAACCAAATCACATTAAAAAAAGAATCTAATCAGCACCAAACAGAAGTTTACTATGGATTAAAACAATGATAACAAAACTCACAAAAATTCTAAACATCAAAAAGGTTAAAACTTTGAATCAAAAGAAAGAATTTACCATGAAAAAAGAGTTGGGGGACTGAACAAGACGCTTGAGTTTGTGCTTCCTCTTCTCAAGCTCAGCTGGTGGGTTTAGCAGATCAATATCGTTTTGTAGAACCTGTGACATTATTCAATATCTACCATCAAGACCTAATAAGTGCATTCAGACACGACTGAACAAGAGAGAACATAGAAATCAAACATATCATCATTGAAGGATCTAGGACATACCATCTTCGTTAGCTTCTAGAGATGACAAGCCTCAGAGACAGCAGAATCAGCCGACAAAATGCTTATAAAACCTAATTTGAGCAAACAACAACGCCTTTATAAACAACAACACTCTACAGTTTAACCAAAAACCGACCTTATGTGCATTTCGGTTCAGTCCGGTCCTTGGGCGTTGGTCGAATCCAGTCCCACCATTTTTAACCTTTCGAGCAAACATTTAGGCTGAAATTTTTAGATACGGCCCATACATGATCTATTGTAGACCTGTCCATTTTAACCGGAACTCTACCGAAACCGACTAAAAATACCCAACCCAAAACCAAACCAAAAACTTAAAAGTATTCTTTGGTTTCAAAATTCTTTTATCCGAATAAACCCGACCGATAAAAACTCATTTGTATCCGACTTTAAAATATATATATATATATATATATATATATTTCCAAAACTATGATTTTTTTGTTTATATTTTATTATTTAGTTGAAATATCTTTTATCAGCATGATTTTTTATTATTTTATAAAATTTTTAAGTAATATAAAGCTTTAAAATGTAAAATTAAAGTTTAAAAATGTTTTATTTTAATTATTAATAGTTTAATTAAATTATTTTGTAAAATTTTAGAAATATATGACAAATATCGACTAAATTTGATGGAGTTTATGTATTTTATGTTCTTTTCAGATCCTAGATACTCGAACCCGATCCAGATCCGAAACTTACGGATATTTTACATGTACTTTCATTATAGTTCTGAACTGATCCGGACCAGAGAAAAACCATTCGAAGGATCCGAAAGAGACCGGTCCGAACCCGATCCGATCCGAAGATCCAAACGCTTGGGCTTAATCTATTGGTCTGAATCCTGGACCATATAAATTCACTCCCACTGTCCCGCATTAATAAATTTTCAAAATTAAATTTACTGCATTAAAAGAAGAAAAAAAATAATTTCCAACAGTTTTAAATGCATTTCTATAACAACTAACAAGTGACACCGATTCATCCGAAACGTCGTCGTCTCCTCTCTTTCCCTCTCTCTCTTTCTCTCCTTCGAACTTTGTGTTAACGCTCTCACAGTCAAACCAAACACGCTCTCTCTATCTCTTCCCCCCTCGCCGGAGCTTAAAGATGTGGAACACCGACGACGACGACTTCCAGATCCTTCCTTCCTCCTCTCAGCTTCTTCCCCTTCGAAAACCCCTCCACCCAGCCAACGGCTCCATCTCCCACCGTCCTCCGAGGAAGAAGCAAAGACTCAGCCCTAATCCAGGAAAAGAGAATATTCCTCCGGCTCCTGAAGCTGGCTCGTCTTCTACTACTCCTGACTGTAGCAGCTTACTAGATTGCATCCCCTCGAGTGTTGACTGCTCCTCCGCTAGCGAGCCCTTTTGCTCTCTCGCGGCGAAAGTAGAAAACGACGGCGTTTTGGTCGATGGGAAGGAGAAAAAAGGTGAGTGCTTTAAGGCGAATCGGGAGGGGTATTCGTGTAATTCGATGGAGGCTAGGTTGTTGTTGAAGTCGAGAGTTAGTCTTAGGTTAGAGGACGAGGAGGAGGATGAATGTTGTTTTGTAGAGTCGGACTCTGAGCTTGACGTGTTGATTAAGCTTTGCTCTGATGATTCGATTCAGTGTCCACTGTGTGAAACTGATATCTCAGGTTTGAGTGAGGAGGAGAGGCAAGTTCACACTAATAACTGTCTTGACAAGGCTCCTGAGCAAGTACAGCTTCTTCCTTTTGTTTTATCTTTAGACTTTGGGGTTTAGTTTTGTATTTTGATTTAACTGTTTTAAATTTGAGTGTAGGACTCATTGAGAAGATGCGAGAAGTCTTCTTCTTTAATTGAAGAATCTGTTGATAATCCGGAGCTAGTTAATGATCTCTCTCCGGTGCTTAAGTGGGTTAGGAGTCTAGGTTTAGCTAAATATGAACATGTGTTTCTACGCGAAGAGATTGACTGGGATACTCTTCAGTCACTCACTGAGGAGGTAATGGAATACCTTTATGGAACTAAAGCTTGATAAGTATCTTCTTCACCAATGGTTATATATTTCTACAGGATCTCCTGAGCATAGGTATCACGTCGCTTGGCCCTAGAAAGAAGATTGTGAATGCACTTAGCGCACTTAGAGAAGAAGCCTCTGCATCTTCAGCTGAACCGCAGGGGCAGTCTCTTAGCAATGTTACAGAGAGACAGAGGGAGAAGTCAACCACTCGTAAGGCAAGTGAGCCTAGAAAACCAACCGCCAACAAGTTGATTACAGAGTTTTTCCCTGGTGATGGCATCCGGAAGCTCCCTAAAGAACCTGTCACAGAAAAGAGTGCAGCAGATTCTGGATGTAGACGTGCTGCTGTGAGAAGAAACGGCAACAATGGCAAATCTAAAGCCGTTCCACAGTGGAATTGCGTCGCAGGGACACCTTTCCGAGTGGTAAGTTCTCCATAACAATCCTGTCCTTGGTTCCATTTCATGTTGTGGTGACTTTTCTATGTAACGCAGGATGCATTCAAGTACCTCACACGCGACTGTTGCCATTGGTTTCTTACACACTTTCATCTTGATCGTAAGTAGTTATCCTAATTATGTATAACTACACATAAGAATCAATGCTTAAAATCTCTCTGTGTCTCCTCATTTACAGATTATCAAGGACTCACAAAGTCATTTAGTCACGGGAAGATATACTGCTCCTTAATCACCGCGAAGCTGGTAAACATGAAGATTGGGATCCCTTGGGAGAGACTGCAAGTCCTGAACCTAAACCAGAAGGTTAGTATTGCGGGAGTTGATGTGACATGCTTTGATGCAAACCACTGTCCTGGATCCATCATGATACGCTTTGAACCAGCCAACGGTAAGGTGAGTTCTTAATCTATAGACCATTCCAAACATGTGTTGATCAGCTTATGTTTTAACTCTGTTGATGTGTATTAGGCTGTTCTACATACGGGTGACTTCCGCTATAGTGAAGAGATGTTAAACTTGCTGACTGGTTCGCCTATCAGCTCTCTTGTCCTTGATACTACATACTGTAACCCTCAGGTTAGTCATGCATCATACTAACATAACTATTCTTGATTGGTTTGATACAAATGGTATCATTTGTTGCAGTATGACTTTCCGAAGCAAGAGGCGGTGATACAGTTTGTTGTTGAGGCTATTCAAGCAGAAGCTTTTAATCCAAAGACACTCTTCTTGATAGGAAGTTACACCATCGGTAATACGCTCTCTCTTCTTGTTGAGACATGCTTATTGATGAATCTTAAATTATTTCCTCTCTTCTCTGTTGAAAGGAAAGGAGAGACTGTTTATGGAGGTTGCACGTGTGCTACGTGAGAAGATCTACATCAATCCTGCAAAGTTAAAACTCCTAGAGTGTTTGGGATTCTCTAAGGAAGATATGCAGTGGTTTACAGTGAAGGAAGAGGAGAGCCACATTCACGTTGTCCCCTTGTGGACGCTTGCTAGTTTCAAACGGCTTAAACATATAGCTAACCGATACACAGTAAGAAACAGTTACACAAATGTTTTTTTTGTGTGTGGCTGAGATCTTAGGCGAATGTTATGTCAATGCAGAACCGATACAGCCTTATAGTTGCATTCTCTCCAACTGGCTGGACATCTGGTAAGTCCAAGAAGAAGACTCCAGGAAGAAGGTTACAACAGGGTACAATAATAAGGTAAGATAATTCCACCATCCGCCATCTCCAAGTCTCTGTGGTGTGCATTGAAGCTCAAAATCATGATACATGTTTTCAGGTATGAGGTTCCTTACAGTGAGCATAGCAGCTTCACGGAGCTGAAGGAGTTTGTGGAACAAGTATCGCCTGAAGTGATCATACCGAGTGTTAACAACGATGGTCCTGACTCTGCAGCTGCGATGGTGTCTATGTTGCTTACTTAGATCTCTCTCTGTTTTAGCATATGCATAGGCGGCTACTGATTGAGCAGTGTGTATGAAAGATGGACGAGGGGAAGTAGATATTATCATCATGTTCTAATATAATGTAGCAATATGTAAAAACGCGTGACTATGTATTGTTTTCCTCACAAAACTCCAACGAATTGTTGTCATGAAATGTTTTTTCTCATATCAAATTTTATTTGGTCTGTAAAATTACAGATATTGATACATTCACTAACACAAGAACACCAGGTCTCCTGCAACAAGAATCGATTCTTCCCCCAATTAATAACTAACCTTAAATTGAGCTTATGAAAGAAGAGAAGCAGACATACACAGTATCTCCCTTGATGAACATTTCAGGCCTCTCTTTGATCAGATTTGAACGAACCCATGAAAGCAAATGCTTCATTGTTAACTAATTTTAAGAGAGAAATCTTTTAGAAAAAATTCAAAATGATATGATCAAAAACACATAAAAATTGAAGCTATACATCATCTTCTCCATGAGGCAAATCAACGTTTACTTTATGGATCTTTTGAGAATCACAGAGCAGCTCTAAACCATTCTTAGTTTAATCAGTGAAGAGAGAGAACTCTATACACATTATATTCCAATGTAGAGAGAATCATTGATCAAAGCATCATCCAAATTATCCTTAACGTTCACACTAATCAAAGAGGAGAGGGATAAGCTCACCCGAATTCAAGAGTTAGTTGCAATACTTGTCCCAGGGTTTTTGTAGTCAATACTTGTCCCTGTCCTAAGAGGACGATAACTCAATCAGGCACTGGAGGGTATTGTCCAGTTCAGGCCCACTTAAATATTCGTTTCGTAACCTTTTCATTTTCTTGTACATTTAGCGCTAATCTATTTAGTTTTTTCAAGGCTCGAGTAACACTTAACAGCCCAAGCTTAAGCGTATTATGTTTTGACACCACAGATGATAATAATAGTTTGTTATATTATCGACACATGCTATTATATTGGTATGTCGGCCACATATGTCAATCGGGCTAATCTCCCTAATTTGACGACGCCAAATCAATAAAGATTAATTAAGTTATCCATCGCCATCTCTTTCATTTTGGATATCCAGTCAGATCTATGACATAACTAATTTTAAAATTATATATGAACTGTCGGTTTTAATTAAACGAATTAGTAAAGTTTTTGAACAGTATACTAAAGTCGGATATTTTAGACTTGGTTTTTATAAAATTTCAAAATATTCTTTTGTTTGGCACACTAATGATTATAGTAAGGAAAATACAAAGTTAAAGGTATAAGCATATACTCCCTGAATTAGCTTTTAAAGTTTTACACTCCAATTGAAAAATTACGAATTTTTATCCAATTTATTTTGTTTACCTAAAAACAACAATAGTTACAATTAATGAAAAATTATACGACAGAATATAAATGGTCTTAAATATCAAATTAAATTTATTTTTATATAGAAATTTAAAAATATCACTTAAAATAAAACTAAAACAATTTTAAAACACCACTTAGAAAAGTTAAAACGAACTGGTGGGAATATATACAAAACTTATAGAGCCAATAAAATAATAGTTTTCTTTTCCAGCAGTGGTTAAGTATCAAATACAAGTGGAGTAAATCTATTATTCCTATTGGAGATTATTATGAGTTTTTAAGACAGACCATGCCGAATCCATGTGCAATCATAAAATCCTTGTATAAATTATCTGCTTCCGTTGACCGAATAACTTTATCGTGCCCCCTTGTAATGACATTGTTTATTTCCATAATAGATTTGCTTTAGTAAACTACAGCTGTAATAAAAACATTTGTTCGTTCGAGTTAAATCAGCTTAAAATAGACTACTACCGTATTAATAAAGGAAATTAAATTATTTTTTTAACAAAACACTAAAAAAAGGATTATTGAGGGAACAAAACAAATTAACATCAACCACAAAGCGTGGACCAATCTCTCTCTCCTTCTCTCTCGCTGTGTTCTTACAAGACACACCGAGAATGTCGGATCCCGATTTATCGTCTCCGCTGATCCAGCGTCAACCAGAGGTCGTCATCTCAATCCACGACAACGGAGAAGAAGACTATAATCATCCCTCCGCTGGTCAACAAAACCAACCTCCACGTGTTCCACGTCATGACCATCTCAACCCTCCTTTCGGCTTCCTCAGCGACGCCGAGCCTCCTCCGACGACGGTGGATCCGTTCCGGAACGATACGCCGGGAGTCAGCGGACTGTACGAGGCGATAAAGATCGTGATTTGCCTCCCGATAGCGTTGCTTAGACTTGTTATATTTGGAGCTAGCTTGGCTGTTGGTTACGTGGCGACGAAGCTGGCGCTTGCTGGGTGGAAAGATAAGCATAATCCTATGCCTCGTTGGAGGTGTAGGATCATGTGGGTTACTCGGATCTGTACAAGATGTATCCTCTTCTCCTTTGGGTGAGTTTAAAAATGGAAACTTTAGTTATAACATGGTGAAATGGTTTTAAAAGGTGTTAGATTGTTTGTTACATGGTGTTGTTTATATAGAGTTTTGCTCATCTCTTGTAGTCTCTTCAAGTTTAAATAATGTTCAAGAAATAGCTAGGCGGTAGTTAGACGCCTTATAGATAAATTAGTGTTTAGGCGTGCCCAGACCAATTTTTTTTTAAAAAATGGGTTTGAAAAAAACTGTTTAGTTCAGATTCGATGGCGCCGCCTAGACCTGATTTTTTAGATCACTGAGTTTAAAAAATCAAACTAGAGTTGTGGGTTTAAGATGGTGAATGGCTTCAATGGTGGTAGATAGTTTGTTCCATGATGTTGTTTATATATAGATGTAGTCCCTACAAGTTCAAATAATGTTCAAGAAATCGCTAGGCGGTAGTTAGACGTCTTATAGATAGATTAATGTTTAGGCGAGAGCCCAAACCGAATTTTTGAATGTTCCATGATGTTGTTTATAGATATATAGAGGTTCTTGTGTCGAATGATCTTCCTTGCTCTTGCAGTTATCATTGGATACGACGGAAAGGGAAACCTGCTCGGAGAGATATTGCTCCCATCGTTGTATCAAACCATGTTTCTTTCATTGAACCAATCTTCTTCTTCTATGAGCTATCACCCACCATTGTTGCATCGGAGTCGCATGATTCACTTCCTTTTGTTGGAACCATCATCAGGGCAATGCAGGTAAGCATATAGCTAGCACGCATAGTACATACATACTTAGTTTAAGATTGCTAGTGTGAGTTTATGCTAAAGTTTCTGTTTTTGAATATGTTTAGGTGATATATGTTAATAGATTCTCACAAGAATCAAGGAAGAACGCTGTGCATGAAATAAAGGTATATAGTTTCTGTGTCATGTTATTAATATCTATAGTAGTTTCTAAGATTGAGTAACTTTTGTCAAACACATGTAAACCATTTTGTGGTTGAAAAGGATTCAAAATGGTTTTTTGTATTTGATACGCAATGTGCTTTCAAGGATATGTAAATACAGAGAAAAGCCTCCTCCGATAGATTCCCCCGTCTGCTGCTATTCCCTGAAGGAACCACCACCAATGGGAAAGTTCTCATCTCCTTCCAGCTCGGCGCTTTCATCCCAGGCTACCCTATTCAACCTGTAGTAGTCCGGTATCCCCATGTACATTTTGATCAATCCTGGTGAGTCTCTTTCGTTGTCTCATGTTTGTATACACACTTTCTACTTCCTCAAAAAAGTACTGATGATTATGAGATTTTTTCAGGGGGAATATTTCTTTGTTGATGCTCATGTTTAGAATGTTCACTCAGTTTCACAACTTCATGGAGGTAGTAAAAGTTAGTTCATTGATTTTTTTTGTTTTATGTATTTTTAGTATTTCACTTATTTGGATCATTTTCTCCGGAATTAACAGGTTGAATACCTTCCAGTAATCTATCCCAGTGACACTCAGAAACAGAATGCTGTGCGTCTCTCCCAGAAGGTATGTGTTTAGTGGAGATTGAGATTATTTTTTTTAATGCACTTGCTCTTCTTTTTATTGGTGGAAAAATAGTACTCATGGTATAGTTGTGAATACAGACCAGTCATGCAATAGCAACATCTTTGAACGTGGTCCAAACATCTCATTCTTATGGGGACCTCATGCTATTGAACAGAGCAACTGAATTAAAGCTGGTATGTGCAGCTCATAAGTGTTTTCCCTCTCTTTGAATAGCTTCATATGTTTTTTAAAGGTATTCATCTTTTTGATCATTTATTTCATCTTAAAATGTTTTGTTGCAGGAAAACCCCTCAAATTACATGGTTGAAATGGCCAAGGTTGCATCGGTAAGTGTTATTCTCTAGTGCTAAAAGTTTGATGCTACTCATTTACATCAAGGAGACACATATCTCTGAGTGTGGATATACCAATCTTTTTTTATATGTCATGTATATATGCTTTATCAATAAAAAATGTTCGTTACATATGCTCTCGTCTTTGTTCCTTTCAGCTATTCCATATAAGCAGTTTAGAGGCAGTTCGGTATTTGGATACTTTTTCTTCCATGAATCCGGACTCTAGGTAATGACTCTTGTCCTATTAAGTTACTTGTTTTATAAGCTACAACCTTCAAGACTTTTTTGTTATTTTTTTTTGCAGTGGACGTGTTACTCTACATGACTTTCTTCGAGTTCTAAGACTGAAGCCTTGCACTCTCTCTAAGGGGGTCAGTTATGAATAAATAAATTATTTTCTTACCTTCTTTGTATATTAATATGCTTTCTTACAATGTTACTTATGTAGATATTCGGGTTCATCGATGTGGAGAAAGCTGGATCAATAACTTTCAGACAGGTACCTTCAGGGATCATTTTGTAGAGATTCTTAGTAAATAGTCTCTTTTAGTCTCATCCTTGTTCTTCTGCTGGTTGGTCTGCAGTTCTTGTTTGCCTCGGCTCATGTATCGGCACAGCCACTTTTTCAGCAAACATGCGAGCTAGCATTTTCTCACTGTGACGCAGATGGAGATGGCTTTATCTCCATTCAAGAAGTACATTTAGTTCTTCACCTCCTTTGTCATCTTTGCTTTTGAGTTCTTATGACTTACTTTTTTTTTACTTAATCTTTGGCTCAGCTTGGAGACGCGCTGAAACTCACAATACCAAACTCGAACAAGGACGAGGTAAGTGTAAATTCATTCATCCATCTATTGAAATTGACATCCAAAGATGTGTAGCTAAACGGTTTAGAGTTTATATGTAACAGATACAAGGGATGTACATTTTGCTAGACGAGGACAAAGATCAAAGAATCAGCAAGGATGACTTCTTGTCCTGCTTAAGAAGAAACCCTCTGCTCATAGCTGTCTTTTCCCCTATCTTGTCCCCAACATAACACAGACAGAAAAAAATAGCTGGCCAAGATCTGTGATTCTGTGCAATGATTCAACCCATACCTTTGTGGTATTCATTATCTACCTTTTTGTTTTTTGTTTTTTTTTTCTTTTTTCAGATTGTAAAAAAAAAATGTCAAAACTAAAGATAGGGGCTGCTATGTTTTTGGCCTATCCCCTCCTCCGTGGATTCCTCATCCTGAGTTTTGGACTATAACTGCGTGCCGTTTTGTACCCCAGAAAACGCTTTGGTGTTTGCTCCTCTAGTTCTGAGCAAGCTCTATCTGTATTTGTATCATCCGAATTTCGATTGTATCAGTGGTTATTTCTTTATTTTTGACTTATTTTATTCAAACTCTTAATTAAATTATTAGTAGTTTGTTGGAAAAAAAAACATTAGTAGTTAACTATTGGACATTATAAATCCAATGTCTTAATTAAACTAAATTAATATTCAATAAATTAATAATTTCTATAAATTAACAAATTTTACCGGTTTTAACGTGGTTGGTTTAAAATTTGGTAAAAATCGATAAGAGAATAAGATAATTTTTTTAAAAATTTTTTTTATGTAAATATATGGTTTTATGAAAATTATAAATTAATAATTTATCTGTATACATATTTATATAAATAAAAATTTATTATTTTATTATTTATTGTATATTCACATTGGAGTTATTTTTATATTTTTTTAGCACTTAATATATTTTTGATAAGATTTAAGAATATTATATCTAAAATCACATTTAAATTCTATGTAATATATATTATATATACCAAATAATATAATAAAATTAATATAAATGTAAAATTTTAAAATATAACAATTGATATTTATAAACTAAAATCAAATATATTTTTTTTATCTTAGAATAAATATATTTTAAAATAAAAAATTTAAATAATTTTTTTTTGTAAATTAATATTTCTATACTCATTTAGTACAGCCCAGCCCCCAGGTGGGGAAAGCTGACGCAAGCATTGGTTTATCATGAAAAAAGGACAATGAGAATCTGAAGATGGAATAAGAACCGTCGGATGAAACAGCATAAGATGGTTTACAGCACGCTCTGTGGTCCCCTCCACAGGTGACGAGAATGTCCTCTACCCCACGTGCCCGACATGTGTCGGTACCTCAACTGGGAAGTGCAAACTCTCTCCCCAATGGCCAAATCAGTTCTCTTTCTTCACCTTGTCCAATTTAAGTTATTTTTATTAACCCTCTTTATAGACATATTTGAATCCTAATCACTCACTATCCGCTGAGCACATATCTTTAATTACTTAACATTAAATTTTTATATACTATAACACAAATTACAAAAATAACAAATGTTCTACTTGGTCAATAAAATATCTATGTAATTTTATCTTACGTTTTCACATATTTTAACCGAATATTTGTGGAAAAAAAAAGCTCAGATCAGACATAAGGAGTTTCGCATGTGACTATGTGCATCGTTAAGACATGAGAGTAAGGTCCTATTACTTGATCCATATCATGATCAAAGATCATACAACTTATTAGGTGAATTTTATTGTAATTTAGTCTTCTAACTACTCAGTAACGGGTGTCTTTGCACCTGGTAATGTGGTTAAATGCACTATACCAAATCAAATCCATATATTTGAGTCTATGTAAGATCGGAGCTGAACACCAATAAAACTAGTATAAGGGACCACATGTTAAACAAAGACGGGGATACGAGATATTCGCCAAAACTACATTTCACATATAGTGCTACGGGCTTCGGTTAAAGTAAAGTATATGTGGTCTTAACTCTTGTTCATTTTCGACCAAAAAAAAAAAAAAACTCTTGTTCATTCAAACCTTATTGAACGAATGGTTTTTATTCCAGATATTTAGTTACTACGATCGTATATATTCTAGACCTTAACTCTTGTGCATAGTTTCTCAATAGTATTCGCATCCTAATTTAACCACCTAAATAGGCATATATATATATATATATGTGTGAATAAAAATAAAGAAAGAAAATTAGATTTAACCTAAAAGAGGTAAGAAAAATAGAATCATACAGTTGCTATATTCTAGAATTTATTATTTTGAGATATGCAATTTGGTGGGTCCCCGTTTAGGACCAAAGTGTGGAGCACGATTTATCTTTGAAGTTGATAAATAATCATTATATTTTTTTGTCTTTGTGTTATACTGTTATTGATTGGAGCATTAGAAAAAGTAGGATGTGCGTTTTCGTATTATCATTGGCTAATCTTTGTAACAATGACTGAACGGACGACGTTGATGTATTTCTAATATTCTACGTCCTTTTTGTTCTTCTAATTTTCTATCACCTATTATCAATTTTACAAAACAAATGCATGGTGGCTCCCATTGATCGGTGCGAAACTGCGAATGAATAAACCACAATAATACATAACAAAAGTAGGAAAGATTCTGAGAAATTTTGACCTAAAAAACGTAGGAAAGGTTATGTAAGTTACAAAAAGATTCACTTTAAAACAAAAACCTTGGACGACGATTTTCCTAATTCCTAGCTAGTACCATTCGTCGTGAATATTGATTAGTACCATTTTGGAAGTTAATTAACATCTTTAGATTCAAATTACTATGAAATTGTTACTCTAATGGTAAGTTACAATTAAAAAAATATGTGACTAAACGCATAATAGATTTTATCAATGTTTCAGTTTTAGGTTTAGGCCAAATCTCTATTGGTAAGACCATTTCTAGAAAATCGGAGCATTCCGAACTATAATTAACTTCAATCGCAATGGACGAACACGAACTAAAACGTATATGAGAATCTCTTCACTAGTCTATAGTTTTTTTTAATTGATCTCGACCAGTAAGAAGTGCTCGCATTTACTAGTCACGATTATGTTTCTGTAATCTGAATTGTTTTTGAAAAAATGCGTAAGCATGGACTCCAAACCTGGTTACACATGCCTAAACTAATGGAATCACAAAACTACAATTATATTCTCGGACCTGTCGGTAACATTTAATAAATATAAGTTGGTTAACATATTAAGTCACTAGCGAAAAGATGTTATTTTCGAAATAAATAGCCTGTGTGGTCCGGTCCTCCCTAAATAAATCTTTAGATTTCGATTAACCACTTTCTCTCCCCAAAAAGGATATTTTTTGGGGCCACTAGCTAGATAAGACGTTGATTATCTAAACCATTATTGGTTTTCTAAGTTACGTTTTCGTTTATGACTGTGGAAAATATTACAAATGTCTCTTAATTAGACACATCGCTACGTACTACACGCCATTGCCTCATTCTATTTGCAACTCAAGTAATTTGAGTAGAGGTATACGTATTTTTGGTAACCTAATGGTCAATAGCATTTTATAATGTAATTTTGTGAATAAAATACCAACAAATCATGATAAACTATATAGAATTGCAGTAGCAATTTACTAATCATTCAAGTAAAGATGTAAGGTTCTACAATAAAATTAGAAATTTTCACAAAACATTGGAATTTCCCCTAAGTAAACGTGTTTGACGTTGGACTTCTAGCAGAATAGGCTTTATATCATGGTTATGATATTCAGCTGCGTTATCGATGTATAGCAAACTTGTATTTGTTAAAAAGTAAATCCCAAAGCTGAGTGGCAAAGTCATCTTCTAGAACGAGTTCTAGCAGAATAGGCTTTATATCATGGTTATGATATTCAGCTGCGTTATCGATGTATAGCAAACTTGTATTTGTTAAAAAGTAAATCCCAAAGTTAAGGATGAACATGTATTTGAAGTGAGGTAGCTTACAATATGTGAACGTAGTAAGTACTATTAGAAGCTAGTTTTGGATTTAGATATGAATTAATTGAACTAACATTTTAAGAACATCTAATTTTTACTAGTTATTAGAGCATTCCATCTTTAATAAGAGGAAATCTCTATTAAGAGGAAGAAGTTTTTAAAAAATCATTAAAAATAATAATATAAATATTAATGGAATTATTAAAAATTTAAGACACCCTTACAATTATTTTTAGTATATCTTAATTTTTTTTTTTTAAATCACAACAATGTATATATTATTATTTCTTAAGATTGGATATTTGATATCATTATTTTCAGAGTAATTACAGTGGGACATATAAGTACGAGAGAGTGTTTGTGTCCACACTTAAAAATCTAAAATAGTTTTCTTTATAATCTTCTTAGATTCTTGGGCAGCCAATCCCATCAATATACATATTTTGAAGGGAAAAAGATGTGTGTGTAAAAATATCCATATATATCAAATATGCTTTCTTGGTCTTTCTCAAGACTTTTTTTCCAAAATAAGTAAAGGATGAGGTTTGAAGCAACCATCATATTTGCGACACATATTACTATTTGCTCAGCCTTTTTTGCTATTATTCTAATATATATTTAATACTTTTCAAAAAGAAAAAAAATGTTCTACATTATTATTTTTTAGTTCGGGGTATCTCCCACTTAAGATAAGTGAAACTCACGTATATAATTTACTTCTGCATGTTCAAGCGAGGCCTAAATCATAACATTATATCCACATGGTCACACATATTTGGTATTGTGGAATAGATTTGAACTCGAATATTTTAGGACATTTTCGACCATACTCTATTTTTTTACTCTAAAATAGAATGAAAGTGAATATGAAGTAAAAAATACTCTAATCTTACTTTATTTTTTTATTCCATAATGTAGTTTATTTCATAAGTAAAGTGATTTATATTTTGTTTGTTCATTACTCAATTATAGAATAAAAATAGAGTAGAATTGAAACATTTTTATTCCGTATTTTTTAACTCTATTTTAAAAGAAAAAAATAGAATTTTACATTGAAAATGCTCTTACTTCTCAAAGTCGGCATACCGCTAAACCAAACCAACCATGGTTGTTCCCTATTACCATAACTACATCTTGAAGAGAGGAGAGTGTGCGAGTCTTGTCTTTTGTTTCTTTTATTACACACAAATAGGTGAAACGAGGAAAGCTACTACTACTTCTTTTGGTACTTCCATAAATAGGTCTTTCCATACGCAGATAATCAAGTTTGTTCATCATCTTCTCGTCGCCTCTCCATCAATACTTATATCTATCTATTTATACATAATCGTGTTACTTAATTTCCTCTTCCGTTAATCTCCTTAAAACCTTTTAGGGTTTTAAATCCTTTTGGCCACAGGTAGATCTCTTTGTAATGATCTTTTCTACTTTTTGATTAGTCTGATGGATCTTTTTCATTTTGGTCGATTTGATGTTTTGTTTCTGGGTTTTTTTTTTGTTTTGCTTTGTTTAGGCTAAATCTGATGAAAGGTTGCATATCTTTCAATTAACCCCCATAACAAAATAAAATAAAGGCTGCATATTTCATTCATTTTAAGCAATCCATATAGATCAACTATATAAATTTGTACTTTAGATTGGTTTGGTTTTTGGGTACTTAATCATCTTATCTCTCGTTGACTTCATCAGTCTCCTTCCACCAAAAAAAAATCCCAGCAAAAAGTTTCTTTTTTCTTTTCCAAATGGATTGTTTTATGTGTGTGATTTTTTTTTTCCAAATGGATTGTTTTATGTGAGTGAATAATCTTGTTATTGAGGTGGTTTCACCCTTGATCTTATGTTCTCTGCAAGTTAAAAAGAGATCTTATATAATTTTTTTCTGTGAAAGAAAAAATTAAACAAGGAGTGAGAGATGGTGAGGGGAAAAACTCAGATGAAGAGGATAGAGAATGCAACAAGCAGACAAGTGACTTTCTCTAAACGCAGGAATGGTTTGTTGAAGAAAGCCTTTGAGCTCTCAGTGCTTTGTGATGCGGAAGTTTCTCTGATCATCTTCTCTCCTAAGGGAAAACTTTATGAATTCGCCAGCTCCAAGTACGTTTTCATATAAATCTTCTACAGAGAGAGAAATAGAGAGAGATAGAAAGTTTACAGTATGTCTTGGTTTATACATGGTTTTGTTGATTTGTTTGCTCTTTGTGGAATTACATCTCTTTAAACGTTTGCTTAGAGAGGGTGTTAAATGAGTTCTTGGTTTCTACAATGTTAAGGCTATTATTAAAGTAAAATCAAGTACACCGTCTTGTTTTAATTGTTTGAGATGTCTCTCTCTCTCTATCTGTCATATTTAGTTTGAGTTATGATAAAAGTTAAAATGCCAAAGAACTCTCTTGCAAGTACTTTTGACATGTTATATATATATTTGATTATCTCTTGTTAGAGATTATGATCACACACACGTACAACTCCTTGAGTTTGTTTACAATTATTCTTTCTTGGGTTCATTTAAGGATCATAATTATGTTGCAGTTAGCTTCCTTATGAATTGAAATGATACATAGTCTGGCGAAATTAATATTTTTCGTTATTACTTACAGCAAATAGGGTTTATCTAAGTGATGAATTAGCATATTGTTTTATCGTTCCTGATAGATAAATTACCTATGCTTCATTTCATTATCATTCCTAATATAATGCAATTAAGTTGCTTACTATGTTCCTACTGTTTTCTACCTGATTTAGGATCCATACTCAAGCCACGATCTTAGTATAGATTGTTTAGAGAATGAGAGAAACTATCTTGTAGTGTTAAGTAGAAGGGAAACCAAATTTACTTTTGATCAGATGTTTCAGACCATCTGTCCATTTGTGAAAGTACATCTTTCTCTCAACCTACTAAATAGTATATAAAGAAAAGAGACTCACATGTCTTTAATTTTCCAAAATTGGGGGTAAAAAACCCCAAATAGACAAGGCTTTTCCAAGTCATGTCATTAAGTCTTGTGATTACTTAGAGTAAGAAAGAATTTATGCTCTTGAATTGTCTGCTTTTGAGTTCCAGTTCCAGAGAATTAAATATGTTTCTTACACTGTGCTAACTTAATCTCTGATGAGTTTATGTTTTTAACAGTATGCAAGATACCATAGATCGTTATCTGACGCATACCAAGGATCGAATCAGCAACAAACCGGTTTCTGAAGAAAATATGCAGGTTAATTATGATCTTGTATACCAGTTTCTTATATAACTACTTAAGTACAAAGATCAAAATGGCTTAAGAAAAAATAATCATAGTCTGTATATAGTCTCAATGTCACTATTAGACACATTGAAAACAATCACATGCAATAACATTGTTATAACCAACAGCATTTGAAACATGAAGCAGCAAACATGATGAAGAAAATTGAACAACTTGAAGCTTCCAAACGGTACAAACATGTCATACACTTGTATCTTTGCAATTTTGCTGTTGTTAAACGTCAAACACGTCATATATATGGTAAGAGTATGATCCAATTAAGTATTTTTCATTCTTGCTTTTATTAGTAAACTCTTGGGAGAAGGCATAGGATCATGCTCGATTGAGGAGCTGCAGCAAATTGAGACCCAACTTGAGAAAAGTGTCAAATGCATTCGAGCAAGAAAGGTATATATGCATATTTATTTAGATCATCCCCATATTATTATTCTTATAAATGATTCATAATTCTAACTTAGTTGCTCATTGCTATTAGACTCAACTGTTTAAGGAACAAATTGAGCAGCTCAAGCAAAAGGTAAAGATACTCAACTGGTGGAATATTACAACTTAGTAATCTTCTTGTGTTTGCTTCTAACAAATGGAACTAAAAACTTTGCAGGAGAAAGCTCTAGCTGCAGAAAACCAGAAGCTCACTGAAAAGGTACAATACTATAAACGAATTTATCCTAAGGGTCTCAAGTTAGGGTTCCACATTTGTTTTTTTAAGTAAAAGTTTGGTTCTTTACTTTGGCTTTTTGGTTAGGAGTCATTTTTAGTAAAAGTTTGGTTCTTTATTTTGGCTTTTCGGTTAGGAGTCTTTATTTTTAATATCTTCAGTAATTACATTCGCATTATTGTAGTCCCATGATCGCCATGACCTTGGTCCTCTATGTGTTGTTAGAGCTTCTTTGCATCTATTAATTTTGTAGACAAATAAATATTTATAATTATGTCCCTTATTTTTTAATTGCAGTGGGGATCTCATGAAATCAAAGTTTGGTCGAGCAAGAACAAAGAAAGTGGAAGAGGTGACGAAGAGAGTAGTCCAAGTTCCGAAGTAGAGACAGAATTGTTCATTGGGTTGCCTTCTTCTTCAAGAAAGTGAAGAAAGCACTCTTCACACAACAGCAAAAATGCAAAAAAAAAGGGTTTAGCAGTGTATAAGGTCATGTAACAAAACTCTAAAGCTGCTTTCCTTACTGTCTTCTTTCTCTCTCATTCTCTTCTTTAAAACTCTTGTTCATGTGTTATGTATCTATGTTCTTCTACAGTTGCCTACCTAGATGTTTATATGTTTGTTGTTTATTTTCAAGTTTTGTTATCATGTATCAATTAATGCTTTTCCCTCCAAATCAGGAATACATATATATAGCTTATTATTTTTGTAGGAACAAGCACAATTAAAGATATATAAGGCATCAACATCAATATTC
This sequence comes from Brassica napus, assembly GCF_020379485.1. NCBI lineage: Eukaryota > Viridiplantae > Streptophyta > Magnoliopsida > Brassicales > Brassicaceae > Brassica > Brassica napus. Next base: position 21,468,664 of record NC_063437.1, on the reverse strand, counting down.
TCCACAAGAGTAACTAAAAAAATACTAACAAAGAACAGAAAAAATAGTAAGAAAGAATCGATCTATTGGCCAATGAATTCTTTCAACATGTTCTTTGCCAAATGGTAGATTTTTTTAGTTATTAAAATATTATTATTTAACTAAACTTGTGAATGCTAATTTAATAATATTTTGAAATTCTATCTGAGAAACTAATAACTCTCGTTGTTTCTGTTCTGAGACAGGTAAACCTCTCCTTGTTTTTGTACTATCTTGAACTTGTCTTTTGTTATACTAACGATGCTTGCTCGAATCTTATTAGCTTAGACTATTCATCTTGCCATGGTTATGATTTGACACTAAACATAGCATTATATCTAGTCACAACAAAATGTATTAGTTTGAGATTCAGTCGTTATCGCTTTACTTGTTCTTTCTGAAGCTTTTGCGTATGAATCCAAGAACGCATGGGAAGATACTGATCTTGTGATTGGTTTTGTTGATTGATAAAAGGTTGGTCAGACAATGTCTTAGCCAAACCGTAAACAACCAGACGACACTAAAACATTTCGAGATAAACTGCATTACACACACACATACCACTTTCTGTTTCTCGTCAAGTGAGGATAACACATTCATGGTTCTTCAAAACTTCGTTCAGACACATGTTATCTGTCTTTGGATCTGGTCTGGTCTATGCACTAATGTTTTAGTAAGATATGCCTTTTTTTTCCGTTTTACCGTTCTTAAAGAACAAAGCCATTTTTTTCTAATCTATAATCAAACAAATAATATTGATAAGGTCACAAGCAACAATCCAAAACAACCAAAAAAACAAAGTGGAGAGAGTGAATCTAAACATAAATATATACAAGCCACACGAACCTGATTCAATTTCTAAAACTTAATTATGACCTTGGCCATTACCATTATCATCTCCAGGAACATATGGTTCGAAAAGCTTGGCACATGGATTAGGATCCTGATGCATAATCTTAGCAGCTCGCTCGAACTCTTCCCTCAACACTCTGATACTAAACTTATCCACAACCCGACCCAGATCATGGCTCGTCTCAAACGGATCCTCTATGCATATCAAATGCCTATCGTTCCCAACTCTTCTCGTCCAGTCCTTCTCTCGCTTCCTGCAACAACAACAAAAAGATCTCATGTTATCTCTGAGACTGCTTTACAGTAACAATAAACAGAAAAGATAAACTGTGAACTTACCCAAGTATGGAACCAGTGCGGACAGATACAACGGTATTGGCATAGTCATGCCCGTAAGCCCAGTAGTTGAAAAATCCCCACACCAGCTCGGCTATGGTCTCCCTGTTACTTGATCCGAATGTACTGAGTCTTCCAACGTTATCAAAGTATGCGCACCGGATGTTATCAACCTGAACTGAGTATGTCGGCTCCATCTCCTGCACAGAGGCCAAAAACGTAAACCCTTTTCAATAAACGTTACATTACACATAAGGATATATCATAGTGTCATCATACACACACCTGTAAGCAAGGAAGAATTGGCGGGCTACGTTGTTGTAAGTAATGAATGCACATAAGAACGTACCTGCAGAAAGTTTCATACAATAAGAAAAAAAGTCTCTAATGATTATTTTGTGAAATATAGAATGTGGAGGAACTTACGCATAGCTGGAGAGTGTTCCTTGATAAGTTTCATTAACCTTTCTCGATTTCGCCCAGTGTTTGACAATGAAAGCTAATTGCCTTAAACGGCCATCTATCATCGAGTAGTCCCGCAGGAGCTTTGTGTTCACAACAGCTAGCACGTTATTGATACATATATCACACGATATCCCAGTGACAGGATCCATAAGTTTTACTATTGGAACTCTAGCTCGTGTCAGTGCCTACACAAACACATGTCTTAGATACATAGACACAAGATTCATAACCATAAGAAGAAGTAAAACATTTGTTTTACCTGAACATTCTGGAAATGATCTGATTCCAAACTATCCGCCAGCTTTAACAAAATCTCTGATTTGTTGACATCATCATCATCGATAGCAAGGCAAACATCGATGTCGCTCTTTGGAAAACCAAAGGAGTTGGCACATGACCCGTAGAGATATAGCTTTGCGTTAGGCCATTCTTTGGCGACTAGATTGTCTAGCTTGGCCATTAGCTGTTTCTGCTTCTCCAGCTCCTCTTCTGCAGGAATAAGGGACTTGTAGACAGCAATGAAAGGTGCATCATGCCTGTGGATGTCGTTTCGACATGCCATATACCTTTTTACCATTCTTAACCTTTGGCCGAGTAGCCACTGACCCCGAGTGTCCATTCTCGATTCCTGATAACAAAAACCCAAACTTAAAAACAACTCTTACATTACAAACATAAACATACTTTCTAGTCATGAGCTAACACCATCACTGAACGTTCCCAAACTTACCTTCTCGCGAGAAGTCCGGCTAGTTTTCTTCTCATCTTTGGCATCCTTGTCGTCAGTTTCATCTTCAAGCAAAACAGACTCGACAATATCTTCTCCAAAACCCTCAGTTTCACCCTCAGCAGCGCCAAACTCTACATTGCCTTCTCTCTTTCCCTTACTTAACTGTCCCAGTTCCTCTCTGTACTGACCTCCACCACGAGCTTCCTTGTTCAGCATCGAAAACGAATCCTGAGCATCAGCTGCCGATACAGAATGAAGACTTTTACCCATAGGTGGTCCAGGATGATCAACCTGCTGAGTAAGATTGAACCTTCCCTCGTCCTGGATAGATAATCTCCTTAATCTATCATTCTCAGCACTCAAATCAACAGCACTTTTATCCCATGCATTATGATGCTCTCCCTTTGCATTATCATGACTCCTCTGAGAACTACCCATCATCCCTCTACCATCATAAATTCTCTGGAAACCACCCATCATCCCTCTATCATCATGATTCCTCTGGAAACTATTCATCATCCCTCTATCATCATGATTACCCATCATCCCTCTACCCATCAGCATCCCTCTATCAGCATCCCTAGTTAACAAATCTCTATCCCATGCTCGTTGATTACTCGAGAATCCAGGAGGAGGAGGAGTAGACTTGGCACCTCTACCGTTATTCCCAATGGGACCCCAGTTTCCTCTTCCAATGCTCCCAGGATGAGAAAAGTTTGGATCTTTACTAGAATTCAAGCTCCCGTTGAGAAACCCACTTTGAGTCGCATCTCCAGAGAAAGAACCAAACACAAGCCTTTGCGGCTGCTGCTGCACCATCGAGTGATGAATACCAGCTCCATTAAACCCTAATCTATAAGCATCTTCTCCTGATAACCTCTGATTACCATCGAATTGGTTCGACGGAAAAGGGTTTTCTTGAAATTGAGGAAACCCTAAGAGATTGGGAGGCGATGAGGCGTGCGGCCAAGGAGGAGTACCGTTAGAAGCCCAATTCGAATTCAGGGTGGGACCAACGGCTGCGATTGCTGGATCGAGAGTGAACGACTGTGAAGGAGGAGGAGGAGCTGGTGGTCTGATCGGTGGACTCTGCTGGTGAGGTCTTCTGTGTAGAAGAGAGAGTAGAAACTCTCCTCCGCCGTTGTTTCCTGATGGTGGAGCTGGAGAGTCGCCGCCTCCACCTTCCGCCATTGAAGAGAGAAAGTGAGACGATTTTTGGGAAGTCGACGATCTTTCAATTTCTCAGTGTTGTGTGAACCGATCCGATCTCGTGTCTTTTATGTATTCATGATACTCTCTCCACCGTCCGATGTTTGGTTTTATATTTTTTTAAACCGGATCACAAGTAATTATTCATTAATTAATTAGGAAATCAAATATTTTTTGAACAAACAAAAAAAGGAAATCATATACATCAATTTTCTTTGAATTTAAATAAAGTTTTTTTTTTAATGGTACAGAACATTGCCTTAAACCGGTTGAAAACCGATCTGTAACTAAACCACACTACAAGTTCAATATGACAAGCAGTTCTTAACCCCTTTGCTGCAGAGTTGATGAGAGGGTTTTGGGTTTATCCTCATGACTAGCTGTTCCCTTGTGTAAGCAAGCATCTTCAGCTATTTTTAGATTATTACAGGAAGAAGGAATGTGTTTGGCAACAATTGTGGAATGCAAACATGACAATTATGGGAGGTTATCTTAAGAATACTCACCAACCTTTCTTCTTCACCTCTGTTCTTGCTCTATGTTGTGTTGTGTCCTCTCATCTCTACCATTGTAAAATAAAATCTCTAGTTCGCAATCTTATTATACAAAAGCATATGACTCAGTGACCAGAGTTCTAGTTCCAGGAAACACCAATGTTATATTTTTATTAAGCTCAGTGGCGATGCACTCTGTTTGAATCAATCCCATGCCCACAATATCTTTCTGCATTTACTTTCGTTACTTCTTATTATTCTCTTTTCTTCACTTATAGGTTCTCGTTTGTGCATAGATTCAACATATTTCTAGCTCAAATGGTTAAAAAGGTGGTCTGAATAATAGATTCTGCATTAGTAGTTGAAATAGTCTTGCAATGACATACTAATCTTCATAACACTATTAGCAAGAATCTAATGTTATGGAATTAAACAGCTTCTACAACTAGCAATTGGTTTAGTGTTTTTGAACCAGACAAATCTACACTTGTTTGAGGCTCATCTTCACCGTGCTTTCTTCCTTGACTTAAATGGAAACCCCATAGGCGGAGACGGCGAGAACTCAAACGGCAAATGCGGTGGCTCAGACGCGCCGGTAAGCATCTCAACAATCTCCTTCATCGTCGGTCTCTTAACCGGAGATCTTTGCAGACAAAGCAACGCAATAGTAACACAAAGAACCGCTTGCTCCTTCTCCAAAGAATGTATAGACTTATCAACCAACTCCAATAAGTTACCATGACAAGCCAACTGCTTAGCCCATGATATCAGATTAGCCCTCTCGAACTCCGACATAGGCGACGCGGTCACCTGCAACGGCCGTCTCCCGGAGACAAGAACCAAGAGCAGAACCCCGAAACTGTAGACATCGCATTTCTCAGACAACACACCTCCACCACATTCCGGTGCAATGTAGCACACCGTGCCTCTCATGCTCGGTGTGCTGCTTACTCCACCGCTCTTCTGAACATTCACATCACACCATAGACCAGAATCTTGACTTTGTTTTTTAACTGATTTTAAATCTCCGCTTAACCCATCTACCCACCAGTCTATACTATTCCTCTTTTTCCTCTTGGTAGGATTATGAGACTGTTCATCATCATTGTCTCTGTGAAACCAAGATTCAATGCTTGAGATTGAGCTTAACCCTCTTTTCTTTTTCTTCTTCCTCTTCTTTCGAGTTAACTCCTCGCAAAACTCTTCCTTCCACCACTCTCTAGGCTTCCTCTTCTTCTTCTTCTTCTTAGAGATTGATGACGATGCTGACCCATCACCGTTTTTGATCCACTCCTTGTTGTCTTTCTTAATCTCACTCCCAATCCACTCCATCACATAGTCTTTCACACTCCCTGACTCAACCACTCGTCTGCTTCCACCGTTGTTGTCTTGTTTCCACCACCAATCTCTCCTCGAGCCCACCTTTTGCTTCCCACCACTCTCCACACTCATTTTCTCCGGTGATTCTCCTCCCGGAGACGTAACAGCACAGTTCTCCGGCGAGGGTATCAATGCCTGTCCCGGAGACGCCGTCAAGACGCTAACAGCACAATTCTCCGGCGAGGGTATCAATGGCGCTCCCGGAGACGCCGTCAAGACGCTAACAGCACAATTCTCCGGCGACTGTATCAATCCCCCTCCCGGAGACGCCGTGCAAACGCTGCTTCCGCAACCATTCTCCGTCGCCGGAGACGTTACAGCACAGTTCTCCGGCGAGGGTATCAATGCCGGTCCCGGAGACGCCGTGAAAACGCTACTTCCACAATTCTCCGGCGAAACCACCGATCCCACCCCCGGAGAAGCTCCAATCCCATTCTCCGGCGAGAAACTCACGGCGTTGCCCTCTTCGAACAGAGTAATAACACTCTCACACTCCTCGAGAATCGACCCGTTATCATCTTCCTTTCTCTTCCCGTCATCATCATCTTCCTCAATAAGGATCCTAGTCTCGTCCCCACCACCACTCACCAAAGCCAAAGACTCAGACTTTACCCTCGCCAGACCAAAATCTCCTATCTTTGCCTTGAAATCGGAATCCAGAAGAACATTACTCGGCTTCACATCGCCGTGAATGATCGGCGGATCACACCGGTGGTGAAGAAACTCAATCCCCTTAGCTACATCCGTCGCAATCTCAAACCTTTTCCTCCAATCCATAAGCTCCTCGCACTTGAGAGCCCCAAGAAGCGCCTCCTGCAAGCTCCGGTTAGGCATGAGCTCGTAGACGAGCACGAGCCTCCGGTTACGCCGATCGGAGGAGAATCCGAGGAGGGAGACGACGTGGGGCGAGGCGGTGAGGTGAGAGGAGAGAGAGAGCTCGTTGTGAAACTCGCGCTCGCCTTGTAAGGCCCCGGCGGAGGAGTCCATGACTTTGACGGCGAGGGAGGTTCCGTTAGGGAGATCGGCTTTGTAGACGGTGCCGAACCCGCCGTGGCCGAGCTGGGAGGAGTCGGAGAAGGAGTTCGTCGCGCGGCGGAGCTGGGAGTAGGAGAAGCGGCGGCATTGGTAGTGCTGAGGAGAGGCATCCGAGGGAGCGGTGCGGTTACGGGAGAGTTTCCGGTAGAGGAGGATGGTTAGGAGGACGAGTAAGGCTCCGGTTAAGGCGAGGGAACCGGTTAGGATAACCGGAAGCGTCTGGAAACGGTTATGAACCGGCGGAGAGGGGGGTGATGGCATTTTGGGAAGATTTGAGAAGAAGTTTTGGATTCATTCCATAGAAGAAGAAGGTGATAAGGGGAAAAGCGCGTGACGGTGAGATTCACGAGGGTTTTCGGGTTTTTAGTTTGAAAGGGTCCCACAGTGGACCTAATGAGATTTAATTGGGGGGAAGTGATGGTGAAGTCAACCTCACTCGCCCTCACGCGCATGCCTCATGTGAGTGTGGTTTAGAGCTAACTGGTGATTAAAGAACAAGAAGTTGTTGTTCTATTGACAAAGCCATGTGATAATGTTTGAATAATTTTGAGTACTTATCCTACAAAACTATAATAATTTAGATTATTAGATCAAAAAGAAATTATCTACACAGAAGCTAGATATTTTATAGCTATTTTTGTATAATCATAGATTTTTTTTTTAATTCTATGGATCTGTTCCTTTTTATATGCAAACGTGCTAGTGACGTCAGAGAAAAGAGGCAATGTTCTGGTCGCTTTTTGTGGTGATGAGATTTTGACCTTTTCAGATTTTCGCCTTTTATCGCTTTGGTCTTACTCTTGTTGGATTTTCGCTTTGTTTGTTTTGGTTTTTAACTTTTTACCCAATTTTTTGAACCAAAATACAAGTCACTAGGTGTAATTAGGGGTTTGACTTTGGTAACATAACTTGAAAAGGGAATCTATAAAAAGTGGCAAAAAGAAAAGAGACAACACACAAAGCTTTTTCAGGTTATTGCAGATTCAGATTAGTCTTTTTACTTTTTTCTAAAAGAGAATCGAGATTAGAGAAGAAGAAGAAGTGATTGAGTAAAGTAATAGAAATGTTCATGTGAGTTCCACTACTTAACCCCTTTTTTTCTTAAAAAGAAAAATTAAAAATTATTCAACACTACTATACGGAGCGTTACAGCCAACACTTGTCGGGGCCCGTGACCTTGGCCCTCCAACTCTCCACCACCGTTACATAAATTAAAAGTTACTATAAGTTTATAATGTTCTATTATCTTTTCATAATTTTTTGTTTATGTTCCACAGAATCATCCAAGAATTAACACTAACTGTTGCTAAAAAAAAAGGAACAACCATTTGATTCAAGGTTATTTACTAGATAATCAATTTTTATTTTATACTTCAGGTTGAACATCAAGCTCTCCATGGTTGTATGATTCTACATGGTTTCTGAAACAAAATTTCCACGTGCCATGTAAGACCCATTGACAAATATGGACGTTTATATCGCACGACAAGTATATAATGAGTCGATCGGTCCACCAAGAATTTGAAATGTGTCTTGATTTCTTTAAGAGTTACAACCATGTACGTGACAGTTTTACGGACGTGTGATTATCTTGAAAGGAGATATAGTTTGTTCACTATATACATATATAAGATATGCACAATATTAAGTTTGTTTTTATTGTAAAGAAAAAGGAAGGAAAACAAATCGCCCGTGAGCTAATATGTGCGTTCTGTCTCTGCTCCTATGTTTAGTCTTACCATGCCTCCTTTTCTTTTTCTTCTTCGTAAAAACGAGAAGCAATTCTGGCGGAAGTGGTCGAGCCACACTTCCACCGGGTCCTCCAAAGCTGCCAGTGGTTGGAAACATATTCCAAGTCGGATACAGTCCCCACCGTTCGCTCACTGCTCTGTCGAAAATCTATGGACCAATAATGGGTCTAAAACTTGGAAGTTTAACTACCATAGTCATATCTTCACCAGAGGCAGCAAAAGAGGCACTAAAGACACAAGACCATCATTTATCTTCCCGAACCTTTAATGATCCGGTTCGAGTCTTTGACCACCATGAATATTCTTTTGCATGGGGTCCTCCCTCAGCTCGTTGGAGGTAATCTTTGTTTCATTTTATTCAATTTGAGTATGAACTTGATCAAGCCTCCTTAGCAAGTAGGATCCTTATTCAAAGAGTGAGGAGGCATCCCGTAGTATAATAGAAATTTAATAATCATCTATTTTATTGGCTTGCATGGGGTAATTTGGTGTATGTAAGGATAAGGTGATCATCCTGATCTTAGGATTTGTAGTTATTCAAATAATTACACAACTAATGAAAACAAACTATATAGAAGAATATTCACCACAATTTGTTTTTCTCTATTTTACGCTTTAAAGAGTCCGAATTCACAACCGAACTCTAGATTGTAACACATGGACGACACTAACACATATCACATAGTTTGGTTTTACGTTTATGTTCGTTTTCTCAAACCATATTTTAGTATTTTAATATTGTTTTTGTCTTTATAAATTGTAGACGTAAGTTATATAATTTTTTAAGAATATTTTTTGTTCAAATGAACTTCGTTGAAAGCACAAAATTAACGGAAATCACCATACTTAAATTTGTTAAATATACACATGACATGACTATATGTAGGCTATATCATTTCAGGTTTCTAAGGAAAATAACAACAATGCATTTGCTATCAACGCAACGCCTAAACGCCATGGAGCCTCTAAGGATGAAGAAAGTGGAGGAACTCATGAGTTTCATTAACAAATGTTGTGAGAGAGAAGAAGCTGTTGACATAGCTCGTGCTTTTTTCGTCACAGCTCTCAATATCATCTCAAATGCTTTGTTTTCCACTGATTTCGCGACCCATGATTCCAAGTCATCTCACGAGTACCACAACACTGTGATTAGCTTAATGTACGTCACGGGAAAACCCAACGTCGGAGATTATTTCCCGTTTCTTAGGTTTCTTGATCTACAAGGCACCCGTAAAGAAGCAACTCTTTGCACACAGAGATTATTCAACGTTTTTCAAGAATTCATCATTGCTCGGATGGCCAAGAGATCATCTCAGACAGAGCGTAAAGATGTTTCTAGCTTCGATATGCTAGATACCCTTCTTGATCTTACACAGGAAAACAAAGCAGAACTGAGTTTGAATGATATCAAACACTTTCTTCAAGTAAGTCTTGATAATTAATAAGATAAATGTAAAAGTACTTAGCTTATTAACTAATAACTATACATATATATGTAGGACTTATTTACCGCGGGTACAGACACAAACTCTAGTACAATGGAATGGGTAATGTCAGAGCTAATCCGTAACCCGGAGAAAATGGTCAAAGCTCAGAGTGAGATACGGCAGGTGATTGGTGAAAACGGTGTCGTTCAAGAATCTGATATCCCCAGGCTTCCTTACTTGCAAGCAGTTCTGAAAGAGACTCTTCGTTTGCATCCAGCAGCTCCTTTGATCCCTAGAAAATCAGAATCAGATGTCCACATCTTTGGTTTCCTCATTCCTAAAAACGCCTCGGTATATCACATCATATCATGTGAAAACACACTACGTATAACTAACTTGGGAAGCACGTTAACCTAATTTCTTTTTTAGGTTTTGGTGAACGTCTGGGCGATAGGACGAGACTCGAGTGTATGGGAGAATCCGATGAGGTTTGAACCAGAAAGGTTCTTGTTACGAGAAATCGATGTGAAAGGCAAAGATTTTGAGCTGATACCGTTTGGAGCGGGACGAAGAATGTGTCCAGGAATGTCAATGGCTCTTAGAACAATGTCTTTGGTGCTTGCCTCTCTTCTCTACTCCTTTGACTGGAAGGCTCAAAAGGGTGTCGTTGCTGAAAACATGGACATGACTGATGCCTTCGGTGTTACCTTACGGAAGGCCAAGCCTCTACGTGCCGTACCCACCAAAAGATCTGTGCGGTCGTCTTTATAAGTGTTCTTAATCTCGTATATAGATAATTTTGTTCTGTTGTACTCATCCCAATAATGTCATGTTGAATGTCTCTTGTTTGTATTCTTGTACGACGTTTGCAAAAATTATATCAAAATTAAGCTAGTAGTGCAAATACACACATGTATATGGTTTGCGGAGTACCAAACAAAGTTGATTTACTCGCAATTAAATCGTTTTGACATTTTACGACAAGAGGAGTCCACTTGTATCAATTCGGATCTAACCACCGGAACGATGATTTTGGACCATACATAAACATCGATAGATCTTTCTGAAATTTATGTTTTTTTTATTCTTTATCGACAACGTTTGTTATTTACACTAATATATTTAAATGCGTTGAAGCTTGATGTTTCATTTCAACGAAAATATCAGTTGACAAAAATAAATGGACATCATGTTAGGAAAAACTCTGTTCCTCTTAGGTTGCTTTATCTTATCATGTTTCTTTATCATCTCAACCACAAGATCCAGACGAAGGAAATCTCTTACAGCAGCTGCGACTCCTCCAGGGCCTCCACGGCAACTCATCATCGGAAACATTAACCTTGTTGGAAAGGATCCACACCGCTCATTTGCGGACCTCTCAAAAACATATGGACCAGTCATGAGTCTTAAGCTTGGATTTTTAAACACAGTGGTCATAACTTCACCAGAAGCTGCAAGAGAAGTCTTAAGAACACACGACCAAGTCTTGTCTAACCGTGGCTCCAATAACTCGATAAATTCCATCAACCACCAAGAGTTTTCCCTTGTCTGGGCTCCTTCATCCTCGCTTCGTTGGAGGTATAGTTAATATGATCACTTTCCATTTTAATTATTCATTTTCTATGGTTTTATTTGACTAATAATGGGTGGTGGTTATCTTGTCTATATATGTTGATGTCTTGTTTTTTAGACTACTGAGAAAACTGTCAGCGACTCTGCTCTTCTCACCGCAGCGTATGGAAGCCACCAAAGCGTTGAGGATGAAAAAGGTGAAAGATCTTATAAGCTTTATGAGTGAAAGCAGCGAGAGAGAAGAAGCTGTCGACATTTCTCATGCATTATTCACCACAACTCTTAATATCATTTCGAATATTCTGTTTTCGGTCGACCTCGGTAGCTATGACCCATTGAAAGAGTTGAATGGGTTTAAAGACACGGTAATTGGTGTCATGGAAGCTATTGGAAACCCAGATGCTGCTAACTACTTTCCATTTCTTCGGTTTCTTGATCTGCAAGGTAATAGCAAGAAGATGAAAGACAATATCGAGAGATTGTTTAAGGTTTTCCGTGGGTTTATCGATGCTAAAATAGCAGAACAATCATTGCGGAATAACCCTAAAGATGTCACAGACAGTGATTTCGTGGATGCGCTTCTTCATCTTACCGAAGGAGATGGAGCAGAGCTCAACACTAATGATATCGAACACTTTCTCTCAGTAAGTCTTACCATATTGCATACTCCCTCTAATTTAAATGATTGATGTATTAGCTTATGTGTTTATTTAAAAATTAATGCTGTAGAATTTAAATAGTGCATTTAATTTTATAATAAAATATAAATATAAAAATAAGTGATTAAATTTTATTAGAAAACACATTAAACATTAAACTACATTAAAATAAAAATAGAAAGTAATGGATAAACAGCGTATTTAATTTTTCTTAATTTGTGTAAATATATGAAACATCAATCTTTTGAATATATAGAGTATTTTTAAGTCATATGAATGATTATAAAACGGACAGAACTATAAACTTAGACAATAATGGATCATATGTACTCATGTATCAGGACCTGTTCACGGCAGGCGCGGATACTAGCTCTAGTACCGTTGAGTGGGCAATGGCAGAGTTACTTAGTAACCCTAAAACGATGGAGAAAGCTCAGGCGGAGATTGATCATGTGATAGGCCAAAAGGGTATTGTTCAAGAGTCTGATATATCAGAATTGCCATATTTACAAGCGGTTGTGAAGGAAACTTTCCGGATGCACCCGGCTGCTCCGCTGCTCGTCCCTAGAAAAGCTGAAGCTGATGTGGAGGTTCTTGGATTTATGGTGCCTAAAGACACTCAAGTTTTGGTGAACGTGTGGGCCATAGGACGAGACCCGAGCGTGTGGAAGAATCCGACCCGATTCGAGCCAGAAAGGTTTTTGGGGAAAGAGACAGATGTGAAAGGTAGAGATTATGAACTTACACCGTTTGGAGGCGGACGGAGAATTTGTCCGGGATTGCCTTTGGCTGTGAAGACTGTGAATCTCATGCTTGCTTCTCTTCTTTATTCCTTTGACTGGAAGCTTCCAAACGGCATCAATCCTGAGGACTTGGACATGGACGAGACATTTGGTCTCACATTGCATAAGACCAACCCGTTACATGCCATTCCCATCAAGAAGCGGCCCATTAATTAACCATTGTGGTACACGTGTGTTTCGTAAGTACGAATATAGTTTCACACTCGAATAATTTTGGACCTTATGATTTTAAATAAACACAAATAATCTCAAGTACTCTTTTTTTTTTTGAAACCCAACTTCCATTCATTAGATAAATAAACTTAGGTGGGAGCCATGGCCCCTCTCCATAAACATTCAAACTCTGTTTTTTTTCTCTCGAAATCTCAACTACTCTATTGTATGATTTTCTTTCCTTGACTACGTGATCCATGTGAACCATATTTTATTTTCAGAGAATATTCATAAAAAGTAAATTGTTATCTTGTTCTACACCCTTTTTATTGTACATATATAATTCAGCCAATAAAATACACTTAAATATAACTGTTAAAGTACACCAAATAGATTAATTTACATGGAAATTTGAGAGGGGGGGGGGGGTGGGGTGGACCCAAACATTGTTGTAAAGTAGAATAGCGGAACATGTTAGAGGCAAATAAAATTGACATTGTAAAAGTTAGAGATTGAGTTGTTTAGCTCAAACTTTTTGCTCTTTTAAAACACGACCGTTTACAATGAGCCAAGTTTTAGGTATATACGTATCTCTTGTGATTGGTCGCTAGTAGTTTGATTTTTTCAAAAATGACGGGTTTTGACATATGGTGACAAATGTCAGATCCCCTCACCGAAACGATGGATTTGGACCATAAATACAGAGTTTGTAGAAATATTTGCTTGTTGCACACTAATATATAATTAAATGGTTAGAAGCATGATGTTTCATTTCAAGAAAAATATCATTTGAGAAAAAAAGGATGGAGTTCATCTTAGGACAAGCTCTGTTCCTCCTCTTTTGCTTTATCTTATCATGTTTTCTTATCATCTGTACAACAAGATCAAGAAGGAAATCTTTTGAGGCCGCGGCTACGCCTCCTGGACCTCCACGACTACCTATCATCGGAAACATTCACCTTGTCGGTAAAAACCCACACCATTCATTTGCCAACCTCTCAAAAACTTATGGACCAGTAATGAGTCTTAAGTTTGGAAGCTTAAACACAGTAATCATAACTTCGCCAGAAGCTGCAAAAGAGGTTTTAAGAACACATGACCAAGTCTTGTCTTGGCGCAGCTCCACTAACTCGATACGTTCCATCAATCACCACGAGGTTTCCGTTGTCTGGCTCCCTCCATCGTCGGCTCGTTGGAGGTATAATTAATATCAACTTTTATTTATCAGGTTTTTATTTTCTCAAAAATATGTCAATTTTGTTAGGAGTAATCCAGAATTACCCCTAGAATATTTTTTTGTAGTTATTAAGAAAATTATTATATTTGTGTATAAGTAAGATTTTTTTTTTTGACCAAATGTATAAGTAAGATTTCTTATTCTATTATGTGTAAGAAATTTGCTAGACAAATAATGAATTTTGTATAAATTAGATTAAAACCTAATGAATAACCTAGAGAAAGTACTCTAAATTTATCATGGTAATAACTTTCCTAATAACTAATAAATTTTGCATCATTATAACAATCACAGAGTTCTATGCCAGTTAAGTCATTCGGCGATTAAGTTTAATAACTAAAATACAATAAAACTTATATTCTTCTCTGTATATATATATATATATGTCCTGTTCGTTTGTACATCTGGAAAATGCATCCAGATGGTCCATCTAGATGTATCATCCAGATGCTTCATCTGGGTGTTGTTCGTTTCTTCATTTCGTTCATGCATCCAGATGAATCATCTGAATGCAACTATGTTCGTTTGCTTTTCATTTTTTAACTTCCATCTGCATCCAGGAGGACTTGTTAATAAAATGACTAAAATATAACTTTTTACGTTTCAACGGAAAAATAGCATTTTTACGGTTTTGGCCGAAAATATTTTTGCGGTTTTTGAGGAAATATGTGTGTTTTCGCGAAAAAGTGCATTTTTATGGTTTTGGCGAAAAAATATGTTTTATGGGTTTGGCAGAAAAATACGTTTTTGCGGTTTGGACGGAAAAAGTGTGTTTTGAAGTTTTGGCGCAAAAAGTGTTTTTGACGGGAAAAGTTTTTTTTCACGATTTTAGCGGGAAAAGTTATTTTTGCGGTTTTGGCGGGAAAATATACTTTTCCGGTTTTGGCGGGAAAATACATTTTTCCGGTTTTGGCGGGAAAATACATTTTTCCGGTTTTGGCGGGAAAATGCGCTTTTCCGGTTTTGGCGGAAAAATACATTTTCCGGTTTTGGCGGGAAAATACGTTTTTTCGGTTTTGGCGGGAAAATAAGTTTTTTTTTTGGGTTTGGCGGGAAAACACATTTTTCCGGTTTTGGCGGGAAAATGTGTTTTCCGGTTTTGGTGGAAAAATTCAGTTTTCTGGTTTTGGCAGAAAAATTCCGTTTTCCAATTTTGGCGGGAAAATTCTGTTTTCCGGTTTTGGCGGGAAAATTGTGTTTTTTTTTGGTTTTGGCGAGAAAATTGTGTATTTTGGTTTTGGCGGAAAATTTGTGTTTTTCGGTTTTGGCGGGAAAATTGTGTTTTTCAATTTTGGCGGAAAAATGTGTTTTTTCGGTTTTGGTGGGAAAATTCTGTTTTCTGGTTTTGGTGGGAAAATTCCATTTTTCAGTTTTGGGAGGAAAATTCCATTTTTCGGTTTTGGCGAGAAAATTGTGTTTTTCGGTTTTGGCGAAAAAATGCGTTTTTTTGTTTTGGCGAGAAAATGCGTTGTTTCCGGTTTTGGTAGGAATATGCGTTTTTTGGGTTTTGGTCGAAAAATGTGGTTTTACTGGTTTAGCCGAAAAAATGTGTTTTAATGAAACATGTGTGTTTTATATTTTTTGCGGAAAAATGCATCTTGCGGTTTTGGCGGAAAAGTGTGTTTTTCCGTTTTTGCGAGAAAATGTATTTTTTGGTTATAGTGGAAAAAAGTATATGCAAAAAAATTGAATTTACGGTTTGAAAATAATATTTTGATTTTAAAAGGTCATTTGTCATTTTAGACTGAACTAAATGCATCTGCATCCAGATGCACCATCAAGACTCACCTTCATTTGGGTGAGAATTTGAGATGAATTTTTAAAAATTCAGCTGGGTGATCCATCTGGATGTAGCATTATAATGCACTAAACGAACATCAATTTGCATCTTCACCCAGATGGATCAGCTGGGTGAGCAAACGAACAGGGCCATATATTTTTTTTTGAATTTATCTGATTACGTCGAATCTGTACATCTAATAAAACATGCGATTCAATTCTGCATTTTATGCGATTACGTAATATTAATCCAAAAGCAGTGGTCTAATAAGTGGTTGTCTCTGTTTTTTTGTTGTTGTTGTTGTTTCCTAAGGCTGCTGAGGAAACTGTCGGTAACTCTACTGTTCTCTCCGCAGCGTATCGAAGCCACAAAAGCCTTGAGGTTGAACAAAGTGAAGGAGCTTGTGAGCTTCATGAATGAAAGCAGCGAGAGAGATGAACCTGTTGATATTTCTCGTGCATCATTCATCACAGCTCTTAATATCATATCCAACATTCTGTTTTCTGTCGATCTCGGTAGCTACGACTTGAAGAAGTCCAATGAGTTTCAGGACGCGGTGATCGGTGTCATGGAAGCTATCGGAAATCCAGACGCTGCTAACTACTTTCCGTTTTTGGCGTTTCTTGACATGCAAGGTAATAGGAAGGCCATGAAGGTTGCCTCAGAAAAGTTGTTTAGGGTTTTCCGTGGGTTCATCGATGCAAAAATAGCAAAAAGATCATTAAGGAATAGCCGTGAAAATGTATCCACCCACGATTTCGTGGATGCGCTTCTCGACCTCACAAAAGAAGATGAAGTAGAGCTCAACACTAACGATTTTGTACACCTTCTCTTGGTAAGTTTTACCATGTTGCATACGCTAGAATCATATGATTCGAGATTCAAAATGAAGCAGACAAAAAAATGCGTGAGGGGCTCTACTAGTACGCCTAAACAAGGCCTAGGAGTACATATATCTATTTTTACAAAAATAATAGATCATTTGTATTTATATTTCAGGACCTGTTTGGAGCGGGCACAGACACAAACTCTAGTACCGTGGAATGGGCAATGGCAGAGTTACTTCGAAGCCCTAAAACAATGGCAAGAGCTCAAGCTGAGATCGATCGTGTGATTGGTCAAAAAGGGTTTGTTGAAGAGTCTGATATCTCTGAACTGTCGTATCTACAAGCGGTTGTGAAGGAAGTGTTCCGGTTACATCCAGCTGCTCCCTTACTTGTCCCACGAAAAGCAGAATCAGATGTAGAGGTTCTAGGGTTCAAGGTGCCTAAAGACACTCAAGTTTTGGTGAACGTGTGGGCCATAGGACGAGACCCAAGCGTGTGGAAGAATCCAACCCGGTTTGAACCAGAAAGGTTTTTAGGTAAAGAGACTGATGTGAGAGGTAGGGATTATGAGCTGACACCGTTTGGAGCCGGAAGAAGAATCTGTCCAGGATTGCCTTTGGCTGTGAAGATAGTGCCTCTCATGCTTGCTTCGCTTCTCTATTCTTTTGACTGGAAGCTTCCAAACGGCGTCGCTTCAGAGGACTTGGACATGGACGAGACCTTTGGTCTCACATTGCATAAGACCAACCCGTTACATGCTGTTCCCGTCAGGAAACGCCATTAGTTAGCCATTGTAGTATATATTTCTTTTATAGGTATGAATAAAGTTTCACGAACCGAATAAGTTTGACCTTGTGGGGTTATATCTCAAGGCCTATCAGTGATTTTTTTCTTTTTTGAATAAATGACAAATTTATTTAACTCAAAAGAAAGAATCATCATTCCCATTCCTCTGTAATTGGATCAAAAGGACTGAAAGAATTATCTTGACGCAAACCGTAGAATCACTGCATTGTCAGTGAATTTTCATTATTGTGATTAATGTCTTTTTTCTACACCATTTTTTGTTTCTTAATACACATACATATACACTAGTTTCTCCCATCAATTCATAACCTACTTATCTTTGACTAAACCTTCATATTAATGAGAAATCTTTATCTTCTTCACTATGATTAGAGTTTGAGTTGACTCCATTAATCATTTGAGTTTCTTTAAAGGAACGGTAGCAATGAGAAATGTGTGGGAAACCAATTAGAACCAAAGGAGAAAAATATATCTCAATAATTTGGACGGTGCAGTGACATTTGAAGATAAGGACAAGAAGTTCTTTTGAAACTCATAAAATTATTTTTCTTCCGCCTAAGTATCTTCATTTCCACATGTCTTTGTCTATCCAATATATGAGATTGCCTGCTTATGACATATGAATGAATTGATTTGTCGTTTGGTTTCAACTGGGTATATTATTAGCAACAGCGAAGATAAGAAGATAAACAGCAGGGTCCTAGAAATGGACCAAGGTTTTGGTGTTACCTTGCACAATATATAAACAGTAAATAAATTTTGTTTTATGCTTTGGACTTTAGCTCAAACAACTATATACAATATCTTAACGACTGTTTACGCCGGTACGTGTACGTATCTAGTGTGTGATGGATCCTTGGTCGCAAATGACGTCCACTAGCAAGAATTTGGAGCTTATCGACGGTATAGGTCGATTTGGAACTTTCAAAATAAATAAATATAAAGTTTCCTTGTTTTTGTCGACTTTAGATAAGGAAACATGATAACATGATACAAAACTCGTCTTGAGATGATGTCCAAGATATAATATATATAGTAGTTATATTTGTGTAGTTTTATTATCACTTGAGAACACACAGATGGACATCATCTCAGGACAAGCTCTGTTTCTTTTCTTTTGTTTTATCTTATCATGTTTCCTTATCTTCACAACCGTAAGATCCCGAAGGAGCTCTCACGGAGCTGCAGCGCTGCCTCCGGGACCTCCACGGTTACCCATCATCGGAAACATGCACCTAGTGGGAAAGAACCCACACCGCTCATTTGCCCACCTCTCGGAAACATATGGACCAGTCATGAGTCTTAAGCTTGGATGTCTAAACACAGTGGTCATAGCTTCACCAAACGCTGCGCGAGAGGTTCTACGAACACAAGACCAAATCTTGTCTGGCCGCTACTGGAATGAAGCCGTACGATCCATTGATCATCATTCTTTTTCTGTCGCTTGGCTTCATCCATCATCTCCTCTTTGGAGGTAACTCATTGTTTTTCTTTTCTATCAACTAGAAAGTTTAAGATCTTTGACCATGATGATCTTTGCGATCCACTAGACTTGAACTCAAATCCGGTAGCTAGCACTGATGAAACATCGGTCTAAGTGGTTTGAGGTAACCGTTGCTAAGTTTTTTTTTTCCTATTGGTAGTCTTTTTATTTGTCATCTGCTCTACCAACTGAGCTATCCCGGTCATTACCAAAATATTATCCTCATTATACTAGATGACTGTCCCGGATATATAACTGCTGTATACATAACATATAGTTACCTTAACCGAACCAATAGATTTGTGTATTTGATTAAAAAAATAATTATGTTATATTTTTCAGGCTGTTGAGGAAAATATCAGTTACTCATCTGTTCTCACCACAGCGTATCGAGGCCACCCAAGCTCTACGGATGAAGAAGGTGCAAGAACTAATCAACTTCGTGAGTGAATGCAGTGATAGAGAAGAAGCTGTTGACATTTCTCGTGCATCCTTCGTCACAGCCCTCAATATTATTTCTAATATTTTGTTTTCAATCGACCTCGGTAACTACGACTCCAGGAAGTCCAGTGACTTCCAGGACATGGTGATTGGTGTCATGGAATCTGCAGGAAATACAGACCTTGCTGACTTTTTCCCATTTATGAGATTTCTTGACGTGCAAGGTACTAGAAAGAAGTTCAAGGACTGCTCGGAGAGGTTGTTTAGGGCTTTCAGAAGATTGTACGATGATCGAATCAAGGGAAACTCATTGCAGACGGAGGATAAAGATGTTTCGAGCAAGGATTTTCTGGATGCGCTTATTGATCTCAACCAAGGAGATGAAGCTGAGCTAAACATGTATCAGATTGAACACCTTCTTCTCGTAAGTCTTCTCTTATTTTGCATGATATGGTCACATGAATGAACATTACAAAAGATTCGGATATATAATCATAATCGACACTCAAGATAAATCATCTTGGTGCCAAATTAGTTTGGAGATACTATTTCTTTTAATCAAGCTTCATATTCAACACATGAGTTTCCTAATGGAGTATGTATGCCGAAGTAATTTATTAAAAATTTCAATGAAATGAAAATTTAGAATAACTAAAATATATTATAGCTTGGAGCAAAAAAAAAAGGTTATTAATAGAGGAATTAGTGGAACAAATAAGTGGAATAAAGAATCAAAGATGAAAGAGGAATACTTTTGTTTAGAAACTGATTCGTCTACTAAATAGTAGAGAAACAATTATTTTTTTAAAAAAAATCTTTGCAAATTCAGTCATTCTGTTTAGCAGACTAAGTGGAATTGGTCTCCACTAATTTGCATTTAAAATCGATTTTCTTTTACAAATTATCAAATTCCACCAATAGTGGAATTAGTCTCCACTAATTTTCACTTAAAATCGGAATTTTCTCACAATATATCAAATTCCACCATTTATTCTTATAATTGTGTAGGCAATTGCACTTTTAGTATATCTGAATTTAAGTATGTATAGTATGTGCATCTACCTGTCAGGACCTATTTTCAGCCGGCACAGACACAAACTCTAGTACGGTGGAATGGGCAATGACAGAACTACTCCAAAACCCAAAAGCAATGACAAAAGTTCAAGACGAGATCGACAGTGTGATAGGCCAAAATGGTGTCGTCCAAGAGTCTGATATCTCACAACTTCCATATTTACAAGCTGTAGTTAAAGAAACTTTCCGTCTCCATCCAGCTGCTCCGCTTCTCCTCCCACGAAAAGCAGAAACAGATGTGGAGATTCTTGGATTTCTTGTGCCTAAAGACACTCAGGTTCTGGTGAATGTGTGGGCTGTAGGACGAGACCCGAGTACGTGGGAGAATCCGAACCGGTTCGAACCAGAAAGATTTTTGGGGAAAGATACTGATGTGAAAGGTAAAGATTATGAGCTTACACCGTTTGGGGCTGGACGACGAATTTGTCCTGGATTGCCTTTGGCTGTGAAGACAGTGCCTCTCATGCTTGCTTCTCTTCTCTACTCATTTGACTGGAAGCTTCCAAACGGCGTCGCTTCTGAGGACTTGGATATGGACGAGAGCTTCGGCCTCACATTGCATAAGACCAATGCCTTACATGCTGTGCCTGTCAAGAAACGTGTCATTAGTTGACCGTTACTATTGCTATATTTGCTCTTGTTTAGTACTTGTAATAATTTCAGAAGTCATGCTATTCATGGCACGCTATAAGTTAAATTAAAAAATAATTTCAAATTATAGAAACCTTACAAAAATGGGGTTCGATGTAATACGGCACTCTAAGTCACAACCAAAATTTAATTAGGTCCATAACTTCATAGTCATTTAAAAAAATCTTACCATCCCGCAAATATTATCCATTCATTTTGATATGCAGTTTTATAAATCCTAAATTCCTAACATGTGATATCAGGATATGTTTGCAGCAGGCACGGATACAAGCTCTAGCACCCTAGAGTGGGCAATGGCAGAGTTACTTAATAACCCTAAATCACTAGCCATAGCTCAAGCCGAGATGGATTGTGTGATAGGCCAAAACGACATCATTCAAGAATCTGACATCTCACATTTGCCGTATTTACAAGCAGTTGTGAAAGAAACTTTCCAATTTCATCCTGCTGCTCCATTTCTCGTCCCACGTAAAGCTGAAGCTGACGTGGAGGTTCTTGGGTTCATGGTGTCTAAAGACACTCAAGTTCTTGTGAACGTTTGGGCTATAGGACGAGATCCAGCAATGTGGGAGAATCCAATCCGGTTCGAGCCAGAGAGGTTTTTGAGTAAAGAGACTGATGTGAAAGGTAGAGACTATGAGTTAACACCTTTTGGGGGCGGACGAAGAATCTGTCCGGGGCTGCCTTTGGCTGTGGTGACTGTGTCACTCATGCTTACTTCACTTCTTTATTTCTTTGATTGGAAGCTTCCAAATGGTGTTGCTTCTGAGGATTTGGACATGGACGAGACATTTGGTATTACATTACATCGGACCAACCCGTTACATGCCGTTTCTTGACAGCATATAAGTAACCATTGTACTATTGCTATCTCTTGTTTTTCTTTTGGGTTTAAATGTATAACTTGTTGTTTAAAAGTTTCCATCAACCCGTAATACATAAAATAAAAATATCATCAGGGTTGAAGAAGTATACTAAAGTTTGTTCCAAGTTAGTATATCCTTAGGCCAATTAGAAAAAAAATATAAGATAGTAACTTGTCCAAATTAGCAATGAATGCAAAGAAAGAGCTTGAGAAATTCCAATGGGAATTTTCTACCATGGAGTTCTAAACTTACATATTAGTATATGTATATATAATAAATATTATTTAATTAAGAGTATGTTGAATTTTCTTTTTAAAATATGTCAAACGAGTAGGGTCGGCCCTGAGATTTAGGAGGCATGTACATGTGTCTATGTAAAAAAAATTTCTTTTTTAAATTTGGGATTCTAAAAAAAAATTAGGAGTGTATTTGTATATATTTTTTTAAAAATAACTGGGGACACATGGCGAATGTTTTACTTAGTATGACCCTTCAAACAAGATATTATTGGTTAGTTTTCCAAGAATTCTAACATACTCATCTATTAATTTATAATATTTGTATCTTTTAATATTTTAGAATTTTTGGTTAGATTACTCCCAATGAGGATGCTTTTAAAAGTTATATTTGAACATCTTGATAATGCACAAAATTTTAAGAGTAAAATTATTAGAAAATAAAACTTGTAATAGTATGATTTTTTTGGGTTTAGTGAAATGTTATTGGATTAAAGATATGGGCCTAGGCCCAGTTTAGTCGATTCCTACAAGTTTCGACGGCAGCTAAGTAGGGCAACCGCTCGAACCGTCGGGAAAAGAGAAGAACAGAGAGAAGAGATGGGAGGGAAAGGTAAGAAGAGGAGAGAGAAAAACTATTTGGCATCTCACGGCGGACCGGCGAGACTCCCGCCGCCGCCTGATCGTTCGAAGCAAGATGCCCTTCCTTCCAAGCTCCGTGTTCTCATGAACTACACCTCTCCTCCGCCTCCTCAAGGTACCTCTTTTTTTTTCTTCTTCTCCAGTAAGAGAAAGAAAAGAGTTTTTTTTTTTTAAATTTGTATTTGTGATTTCTCTATGTGTCTGACTGTTTGTTTGTTGTATATGCTCTGCCTTTCAGATTCTACTAAACAAGTTGTAGAGAAGAAAGAGAAGAAAGCTAAAGCTGGAGTTGATGCTGCCAAGGTATTAGTTAAAATCAAATCAATTTTTTGGGTTTTTTGCCATTGGATTAAATGAATATTTTGGTGTATAACAACTTAATCATGGTGTTGTTCTATTGATTATAAGTTTATTAAAAGTGCAATCCTTTCATGGTTTTTATTGATTAAATGTAGTATTTTTATTAAAATGTGCTAGCTTTGTGAAACATATGATTTTTTTTTTTATATTTAGAAGGTGAAGCCTGGGAGTGAAGCAAAGTCTGAAGCAAAGGCGGTTGAAGAAAGCAAATCTGAGGGCAACACAACCTCCTCTGATCAGGAGAATGATGGAGAGGATATAGTGCTGAACAAGGGAGATGAAAAGAAGAAGAAAAAGAGAAAGAGGAATGAGATTAAGGACCTTCGTTTCGAACAGGAACTTGCGGAGTTGGATGGTCGGTCCAAAAGGAAAGAGCGCAAGAAGAAGTAAGTAGCCTTTGTTCTATAAGTTTTTAGTCTCTTAAAGGGCAATCCTTGTTTGAGTTTGATGATTTGATCCTACGCTAATGCACAGGTATTGGGAGGCCAAGAAGCAAAAAAAGAAAGGGAAGACAGAAGATACACTCCGGGAAAACTTTCCAAAGCATGAGCAGATCAGATTTGGTGATGTGGTGCAAGCTCCACCAAAGCTGGCCGTTGTTCCAAAGGTATATATTCTCAGGGATATAGCTTATGTGTTATCTGGTTCAAACTTTGAACTTCAAAGGATTGATTATATGTTTTTGTTTTGACAGGCAAGAAAGACTCCTATGAGTGCTTCCAAAGAGAGGCTGCGATTAGAGGCCATTGAAGCTTACAGATCTCGCAATGGATGGACCTCTAGACCAGGCGTTCAGATTCCTACCGTGACCATGCAATAAGATGGGGGCCATGATCTCAGTTTTGTGTACTAGCTGGCTGTAAAACTAGTTCGGATTCTAACGTTGTGATAGTTGAATTTTCCAAACATCTCTTTCTATATGTAAAAGTGGATTTATTTAATTTTGAGTTCAATGAAAAATTTTGGTGTTTACTTCCATCTTTCTTGAGGATTTTTTATCAATACTCTGTGTTCATGCTTGGCTCAACTGTCAGGCAATCAGGCCCAAGATGGTTAGTAGGGCCCAAAATGAAAATGTCGGCCTTTTGAAACGAATCCAAACCCTCTTTCCTATTTAGAAGGTTAAAGACTTCTTCACGTATGAATCTTTTCTTAGTTTCCAATTCATTCGATTATTTTGATTCCTCTCGGACAATGAATTCAATCTCCGAGCAAAACATGGTGAGTGAATCCAACTATGTCGTTATGTTCACGTATCGTTACTGTGTTGTCTGAATCTCAGATTTTATGTTTTTTTTTTTTGTAAGATATGAGTTTCCTCAGAGGTATAATCGATTCCTTTAGCTCAATCTTCACCGAAGAAGAAGAACACAGCAATCATCGTCACGAAATATCCAAACACGATCCCACCGTACCAACCTCTTCTAGCTCCATGAACGGCGTCGATGGAGCAGTTACGGTTACTAACGAACGAGTAGCGTATAAGCTCAAAGGCTACTTCGATTTAGCCAAAGAGGAGATCTCTAAGGGTGTTAGGGCGGAAGAGTGGGGTTTACACGACGACGCGCTTCTTCATTACAGATACGCTCAGAGGATCATGAACGAAGCTTCCTCCACGCCTTCTCCTTCGTATATCACTTCAAGGTATTGAGTGATCTCTTAGATTTAGAGTTTTGTTTTTGTAAATTTTTGTTGACTTGTGTGTTTGGTAGTGAGAAAGAGAAGGTGAGATTGTATAGAGAGAAGATTTCTAAATGGCAAAGTCAAGTTTCTGGGAGGTTGCAAGCTTTGGGTAAACGTACAGGTGAGCAGTTCGATTCTCAGTTTCTGCATATTGGATTAATGAATTTTTTAAAAAATTTTATGTTGCGAAGAAAGCAGAAGTGAATACACATTGATGCTTGTGTTGTTTTTGCTTGTTTCTTACATCAATGGCGTTCTTACATTAGGTGTTGGAATGTCTGAAAATAAGGTATGATCTTTGCTTCTTTTTTGCTATTTTTTGTTGGAAGGAGAATGTGATGTTTTTGTATTTGTAATTAATCCTTGATTATGCAGAGAGCTGTACCATCTCCTTCTTTAGCTTCAGTTCCCTCTTCAAATAGAAGAGTTTCATTACCAAGGACTTCACTTCCCAGAGGTGGTACTGGAGTGGCGAGGAGCCCTAAAGACGCTACTACTACAAACCCAAAACCTGCGAAAGAAGCTGGAGGTGGATACGATGATAAGTTGGTAGAGATGATAAACACAACGATAGTGGATAGAAGTCCTTCTGTGAAGTGGGATGATGTCGGTGAGTAGAGTGCTGTTGTTATGTCTTTCTTCTAAGAAATATATGTGGAATCACACTTGTGCCCCTGAACTATTGCAGCTGGACTTGATGGAGCTAAACAAGCTTTGATGGAGATGGTTATTTTACCAGCAAAACGAAGAGATTTATTCACTGGTCTCCGAAGACCAGCTAGAGGTAAAAACAATGTTGGTTTCTTCTTGATCTTCTCCTATTCTGTGCTTGCTGAAGTTTCTTCTTCCTTTTTAAAAGGTTTGCTTCTCTTTGGTCCGCCTGGGAATGGAAAAACAATGCTTGCCAAGGCAGTGGCTTCTGAGTCTCAGGCAACGTTCTTCAACGTCTCAGCATCCTCGTTGACATCAAAATGGGTGTGTGCTTAGTCTGGTTCTGTTATTACTCTCTTGTATCATAAGATTTATTTTTCAGTTCATATAGATAATGGACTTTACTGTACTGTACTGTACTTATTCAGGTGGGTGAGGCTGAAAAGCTAGTTAAAACGTTGTTCCAAGTTGCAATCTCCAGACAACCGTCTGTAATTTTTATGGATGAAGTAAGTATTTTTTTCCTTTCCTGTCTTATATGTTGACTAGACATAGAACCTACTCTTACCAGAGTTCTAGATGATACTGTACTAGTTGTATTTGACCGTGCTTGTTTTGTTTGAATATAGATCGATCTCATGATAAAAGTGTTGTCACTTTGAGATCTGAATGTGTGTGTTTGCACTGGTTTTTCAGATAGATAGTATAATGTCTACAAGGTCGATCAGTGAGAATGAAGCAAGCAGAAGGTTGAAATCAGAGTTCCTTATCCAGTTCGATGGTGTGACTTCTAATCCTGATGATTTGGTGATTGTCATTGGTATGCTTCCACCTAATTCAAGTCTTCATCAAACCATTCTTCACTCTATTTAGACATAATATTTGATATATATGTGCTTGAATTGCGAGTATCGGTTTAAATAATAATAATGTGGGTGCAGGAGCTACTAACAAGCCACAGGAGTTGGATGATGCAGTGCTTAGAAGATTGGTAAGAACATTATCTCCTTTTGAATGTTAATGTCCACCAATTCCTAGGAAAGAATCTGATTATATGCTTTTGATTTTTATTACTATGTTAGGTGAAGAGAATATATGTACCACTGCCGGATCCAAACGTGAGAAAACTACTTTTCAAAACTAAACTGAAGTGCCAGCCTCACTCTTTATCCGGTGGCGACATTGATAAAATCGTCAGAGAAACCGAAGGCAAGTTTTGTAGAAGAAAGTTTTAAAGATTGTGCGAGTCTAGTAATGTAATAAGCATATAAGGTTCCTTATGTAACAGGATACTCAGGAAGTGATCTACAAGCATTGTGTGAAGAAGCTGCAATGATGCCAATCCGAGAACTCGGTGCAGATATTCTTACCATCCAAGCAAATAAAGTATTAAAACCATAATCCAAACCTCTTTTAAAGCTTCTCTCTCAAATCAATGTTGTTTGGTGAATGAATGTGTAATGTTTTTACAGGTGAGACCGCTAAGTTATGATGATTTTAGGAAGTCAATGGGAGTGATCAGACCAAGCTTGAGTAAAAGCAAATGGGAAGAGCTTGAACATTGGAACTCTGAGTTTGGCTCTAACTGAATCTCCTCTTGTGTTAAGTCTTCCTCTTGTAAATTTGAGACGATTGTAATATGGTGTATAGTTTTAAAACAATCAAAATGTTTACACCTTAAAGAAAGACTGATACTAAAAATCAAGATACAAGCTACTTACTGGCATCATATGATTAGTTGTTAATTTGGGATTAAGTTGTGGAAGTTATTTTAGTTCAATGATTTTATGTTAAAGTGTCCTACATAAGTTAACAATTATGAAGATTAATAGTTTCAGTCAGAAAGTTAGAAGTGAATAATTTTCATAAGTTAGTTAACAAAAAAATAATTGCAAAATATAGAGGGTAAACCCGTCATTTACACGAAATTGCTTAAAACCCTTAAACGCTGCGTTTGGAATCGGTATCTTTCTTCATATTCTTAATTCAAAATTCAATTTTATTTCTCCCTCCTCTTCCTCTCTCTATCTTCCCCCTTCGAATCACGGTCTCTTCCCCTCTCTCTCTCTCCTCCTCTCCTCGTCGTCGAGTCACTTTGATCGTAGAAATGAGTAAGAAACCGGAAGAAGATCCTTACGTCCGCGACCCAGAGAAGCCATTCTCCCTCGCGGATTTCGAGATCGGGAGACCCTTAGGCAAGGGCAAATTCGGCAGAGTCTATCTCGCTCGCGAAGTCAAGGTACACTAACCTCCTCCACCTTCAATCTAAATCGATTAACGTTTGAATCCTAATTTATTGAATCTTCTCAAACTGTGTGTGATTTTAGAGTCACTTCGTGGTGGCCTTGAAAGTGATATTCAAGGAGCAGATCGAGAAGTACAAACTCCACCACCAGCTTCGCCGAGAGATGGAGATCCAAACGAGCCTAAGGCACCCCAACATCCTCCGTCTCTTCGGCTGGTTCGACGACGACGAGAGGATCTTCTTGATCCTCGAGTACGCTCACGGCGGTGAGCTCTACGGTCTCCTCAAAGAGAACGGTCATCTCACCGAACAACAAGCCGCCACTGTGAGTCTCGTCTCCTCCTCAGTTATTTTAAAATGGGCCTGAAGCCCATGGGCCTTTTATTGACAATTAACTTTTATTATTCAGTACATTTCGAGTCTTAGTCAAGCACTGGCTTATTGTCATGGAAAGTGTGTGATTCACAGAGATATC
Source organism: Brassica napus (assembly GCF_020379485.1). NCBI lineage: Eukaryota > Viridiplantae > Streptophyta > Magnoliopsida > Brassicales > Brassicaceae > Brassica > Brassica napus. The sequence continues at coordinate 21,440,322 of NC_063437.1, read as the reverse complement.
AAACCTGAAAACCTTTTGCTCGATCATGAGGTATGTAACTATGGCTATAGTTTTAGCATTGTAGAGATCATTGTCATTGGTTATGTGATTATACATTGCAGGGAAGGTTGAAGATTGCTGATTTTGGGTGGTCAGTGCAGTCGAGTAACAAGAGGAAGACAATGTGTGGGACTTTAGATTACTTAGCACCTGAGATGGTTGAGAACAAAGATCACGATCATGCTGTTGATAACTGGACTTTAGGGATACTGTGTTACGAGTTTCTCTATGGTAACCCTCCTTTTGAAGCTGAGAGTCAGAAAGATACATTCAAGAGGTGAGAAAAGTCTACACTTTTATGTTCTTGTGACAGTTAAGCCTCAGCTTCTGATGAAGTTGTTATATATATAATGGTATGCAGAATTGTTAAGATCGATCTGAGTTTTCCTGATAATCCAAATGTCTCAGCAGAAGCTAAGAATCTAATCAGTCAGGTAAACCTTTAAGCTAAGCATTACACATAAGGACTAGAGCATTTAACATATATTGGTTTATAATTCTCTGCAGCTTCTTGTTAAGGATCCTTCCAAAAGACTTTCTCTTACCAAGATCATGCAACACCCGTGGATCGTCAAGAACGCAGATCCTAAAGGTGTGTGCCTCATTTGAAGTGGCTTATTATATGTAATCTAACGTTGTGGGAAGAAAGTCTTAGAAGTTCAGAGAACCTTATTTTCTTGATGTATGTTTGTCTCAGTTCAGCACAATATATAATCTAAATGAAATCTTGTGTCTTAATATTCTCCTGTGATCAGACTTGTTCTAACTTTCTAACACAGATTAATAAGTAGGATCCATAGATAGAAACTAAAAACATTAGAACCTCAACAAACTTTTCTATGTTTTTTTAAACACCTGACGAACACAATGACAAGACCTCCTCATTGTCTTCTTCACCCTTTAAAGCTATGTCAGTGATTGTGGTGTCGGTACTGCAACTGTTAGTGTTCTTCTCATCTGAAACTCGGGACAGCTGCTCTCTTCCCAAGACTGAAACAGGGAGCTTCTGGCCATCTCCATCTTGGCAAGTCACAGATCTAGCAGCTGTTTTCACGGTATTCTCATGTGTGTGAGTAGTTTCCACTGGATGCTTCTTCTTAATACTACCTCTATGCATGTGCCTATCGCAATACTTCTGACCAGACAACACATCTTTGCTGCATCTCCACTTCTTTCCATCTGTTCTTCTGCACCTTCCTGGTTCGCTGTCTGTTTCAACTCTGTGTAAACCAAACCCACCACGATCTACAGAAAAGAATCACATCCATTAACATCATCTCTGAGAAAGCTTGAAAATAAAGGTATTACCTTGAAGAACAGTGTCTGGAGAGAAGTGGATGCCAGGAAACAAGCCACCGCAATTAACATTCATGTTCTTCCATTCTCTGCTTCTTGCAATGATCTCATTCTTCCTGTTGCTTGAGATTCTTGCAGCTTCTGAGGTGTTATCAGATGCCTCAGGAAAGAACTTTTGAACAGAAGGTAACCTCTCAGAACCTGGTAATGAAACAATCAAAGGTCAACAATTCATACAACAGTTAAGTAAGGAACTCTTCAGTTCTGTAATGAGTCTGATACCTTGAACGGGAAACCCTCTAACACACGTAGTCGCGCCTCTTTGTTTGATGAAGTCATCATAACTCATGTCCGTGATCCTCCTTCTCACACTTTTGTTTGTGGACTCGGTGACCACTAGAGATGGTCGAGGGATGTTATCACAGACTCTTGCACTAGGCAGTGAAGCAATGGTGACAACCTGAGCATTACTAGAAACTGACATTGCCCCATGAGAAACACTATGACTCTCAGTGCTACTGTTAAGACCATCAGTATTGTCTCGTTTGGTTGAAGCAAAGGACGAAGCAACGTCATAAGAAGAAGAAGATTCCACAAGCTTTCTTGAACGTTTACGGCCTCTATGCATGTGCCGTTCACAGTACTTCTGAAACAGGAGGACTTTGTTGCTACACCTCCATTTCTTCCCATCTGTTCTCCTGCACCTTGTGGGTTCAGGATCCACCTTATCATTCAACACTGCATCTGAAACACCAATAACCATTGTCAAATTCAGACAAGAATTAATCAATATAAACAGAATATAAATTGTAATAGATTCAGAGGTAACTAAGACTGTTGTGTGTGTGTGAAATTTCCAACTCTTGCAACTCAAACAAGAATCAACCATTAAAAGCAGAAGATAAACTAAAGACTATTGTGTATATGAATCTTGTAACTCCTGCAACTCAAACCTCAAGAACCTAGTAACATGTTTGAGAAATTTAACCAAACACTCGAATTTCAAAATACTTACTGGAAGAGGAGGGATAGTTGTGGTGGATAAGGTAACCGGAGGATGAGGAAGAAGAGAGAGCAAGACTGTTCCAAATAGGGACAACAAGATGATTAGGCACGCGAACACCAGCTTCTATGTATCTATAAACCAAAGCTTGCATTCTAAACTCTTGTAACTGAGCAGCTTTCATACACGGCCACTTCTTCCTCCTCCACTCATCCTCCTCCTCTGTTTTAGGGCTCTGCATCTTGTTACTTTGTAAACTGTGTTTCTTTTCTTCCATTCAAGAAAAGGAGACAGCTTTTGAAACTAGAGACCTAAAGAAACAAAACCCACCTCCCAAAAAGAAAAAAACTTTAACAAGACACTACTGAAATCTCTTTTCTCTGTTCTTCACTGTTTAAATGCATAGGGAAGAGAGAGAGTAGAAGAAAGCAGAGGAAAGACGAAGAGGTGAGTGTGAAGAGAGTTAAAGGCACTTGTCAGGCTTCTGACAAATGCGTCAGCGATTTTCAGCCTTATTTGAATACTTTTCGGACCAAAAGAGTTGTGTTTTCCTCTTTAAACAATGCCACACGGACTGATAACTCTCTGTCCAGCTGCTCCACTACATCTCCAATTTCTTTCTCTGCAGGGCCCATATTATGATTGAAGGCCCATTACCAGTCCTCTATTGACTTGTGCTCTAATCTTCTTCTTAATTTGTCAACATTTGGCTGGAATTATAACATCATCTTTCCTCTAATTGCTCTCTTGAGGCTAAGTGAAAGTCAAAACACAGCAAAAACAGGATGAGTCCACAGCCTATGCCAACAAGACATGTAATCAAACCCATTCTACAAGCAACGTCAATCTGAAGTTGGGAGAAAAAACAAGCATATCTCAAGTCCACCGATATAGAACCAAAGAAGGGACACATATTTAAATGGAGTAACATCCGATTACCTTGAAACATATATTTTATATTGTCAGCATGTAGATTGTAATGCTTTAACCGCTCAAAAAATCGTATAATAGGAAGCAGTGATTCAATACTGGCCCTCACCGAATTTCTATTTAAATGTCTATAGCATGTGTATATTTTTCCTAGACCTCTTTATTCTACAATACAAAAAGCCAGGTTTGAATCATAAATGTCTAAGCTACTAGTCCACAAACTATTCTGATATTTTTAAACATCTTTGCAGATTGAAAACTTCTGGTAACGCAAAAACAAAACTCAACACAATCCATCAATTAAAAGTTTAAATCTATTTTTTCATTGCAACAAAAAGAAAAGGTAGAAAAGATTAATGTAATCCCAAAGAAATATCAGCTAGAAAAGATTAAAGAATCCCAAAGCCCATTTTGGTAGTCTAATCAAGAAGACATTAAATGGAATGACTTCTTTTCTTACAGTTATTGTACGGCAAAACACATGTCCCCCAACCAATCCAGCCCATTGATAGAGAAATCATTAATAGTACTAGTCAAAATAACACATAACCACGATTAACTACTTACTTAACCCTTGATTTCACCTCATTATTATTTCATCCTTCGTTTCTGTCTACTCAACCGTCTCACAATGGCGCCACCACAGACCTTCTCACTCCTCGCCTTCACTTTCTCCCTCCTCGCCATCTCTTCCACCGTAGGCGGCTACAACATTACTAAAATCCTCGCTAGCTACCCGGACTACTCCTCCTTCAACAGCTACCTCTCTCAAACGAAGCTCGCGGAAGAAATCAACACCTACCCGACGATCACCCTCCTCGCCCTCAACAACGACGCAATGGCTTCCTTCGCCGGAAAACGTCCCCTCTCCGTCGTCAAAAAAGCTCTAAGCCTCCTCACCCTCCTCGACTACTACGACCCCGAGAGCCTCCACCAAATCTCAGAAGGCACGACTCTCTCCGTCACACTATACAACAACACCGCCGGAAACGCTCCCGAGTACCTAGGATACGTCAACATAACCGATCTTTACGGAGGCCAAGTCGCTTTCGGCTCCGCCGTTTCGGGCTCCAAGCTCGACTCTTACTTCACAAAATCTATCAAACAAATCCCTTACGACATCTCCGTCGTCGAGATCGATGCTCCCATCATCGCTCCGGGAATCTTAGCCGCCTCCCCCGCCAACATCACCGTATTGCTAGAGAACGCCGGTTGCAAAACCTTCGCTAAAATGCTCGCCAAGAGTGGAGTGATCAAGAAGTACGAATCAGTTATTAAAAACGGTTTAACGGTTTTTGCACCGTCCGATGAAGCTTTCAAAGCTAAAGGCGTCCCTGATCTGACGAAGCTCACACGAGATGAGGTGGTCTCGCTAGTAGAGTATCACGCACTCGCTCATTACAAACCCAAAGGCTCGCTGAAGAGTAACAAAAACAAAATCTCCACGTTAGCCACTACCGGAGCTGGAAAATTTGATCTTACGACCTCCACCTCCGGCGACGAAGTTGTTCTTCACACCGGCATTGCTTCGTCGAGACTCGTCCACACGGTGCTGGACGCTACCCCGGTCGTTATTTTCACGGTGGATAATGTCCTCCTCCCTACTGAGCTATTCGGAAAATCTCATTCTCCGGCGCCGGCGCCGGCGCTATCTCCGGCCGGAGGAGCTTCACCCACCGCTGCTTCACCGTCAAAACCTTCTACGGACGAGTCACCGGGAAGTTTTCATTCGTACTCGCCGACAGGTTTAGCTAACAGCAAGTCGGCTAACGCGGCGGTTGCCATGAGCTCACCGTCGTTGTTCACTGCATTGGTCACGCTTGTTACCATAGCCATGTTTCAGTTAGTTGAAACCTTTTGAATTCTCGTAGTTGTTTTTTTTTTAGGGTTATTACTAAACGATGTAGTTTCACACTGTACAAAATATATAAAATAAATGGGCCTACAAAATCTGGAGTTGAGAGAGGTGTGGCCCAGTAATATTTATTGAGGAGAAGCCCGACTTCCTACCCAACCTCTTGATACCGACACTTTTCTCTTCGGGATGCCGACGCTCGTACCGTGTCTTTATTCCATTTGACGAACGGCAAGGCGTTCAAACATCTGATGGGAATCAGAAACATGTGGACATACATAATGGACGAAGACGATAAATCTACTTAGAAAGATAACATATTCGTGAACTTACACTCATTCCAAATCATTTTTCATTAACTAACACATTAGAAGTGAGGTGTAGTGTAGATAGACCGGGGAAAATGGTACGGTTTGTAACATGGGGAGTTGTATATAGGCCCGGTCCATGGCATAAGCCACATAAGAGGTTGATTCCTATCATTGCATTCAAAAATTCATTACAAATTTGCATTATATGTTTAATTGTATATTTTCTTATATTGGCTTTGGGCTTTAAACAAATTTTGTTCTTGTTGGTCGGGCACTCCAGTATATTTACGTGGAAATGCAAAGATAATGTATTGATTAAAATATATATGTGAAAGTTTTGGGATGTCTACTTCAGGACAAAGCATCTCCATAATGTGATGCAATGATAGCAACGATAGAATGAAGGGAAAAGGAGAGAGCTAAGCTAGAGATGGTGGCTAACAATATAAAGCGCAAAGAGTAAGTCAGAGGAATCATCAATGGATAATCTGAAACTAAAAAGAGAGGCTCTGATGGTGAGAAGAGGAGTATACGTAGAATCTCCTTTTTGCAACAATCTCATCACTTTGAAAGCAATAACAACTCCAGGAATCACCCTCTCCTATCTCTGATAAGTTTATTTGCATCTTATGAACTCCTTCATAAGTTATATATTTGGTTCTAAATTCTAATAGTAAATTTCTGTTAGTTAGTTAGCTTTGATCCATTTTGTTGTATATAAGATACTCAAAAGGATGGCTATGTATGAACAGTAGTAGAGATAATATCAATAGTATAATTATAACAAGTTTTGAACACTTTTTTAGAGAAGCGTGGATGGATGGGGTTTCATTTCGGTGTTGACTATCTCCTCCAATTCCATTTGATGTCTCTTATAACTTGGTTTGTCTTTGCATTTTGGGTTTCTCTATTGACATTATCAATACAAGAAATGAGTACATTTTATTTAGTGGTCCTAGTCCTTGGTCTCATCAATTTATTCTTCTTAACCTTTTCTCCATGTATATCATCAGTACATGTAATGAGTAGAGTCTTTTTGTCAATGTGTAGCTTGATATTTTTATTGAATAGTCATGAAATTTAGCTTTATATGATAAGAATTTTTCACATGAGACTATTTTGTTATCTACTTGTTTCTTTTTACTTTTCTACTGGGTTTTAGAGAAATTTAATCTGGTGGGATATAGTTAGGATGTTGGCAAAAAAATAATAAATTAGAGATTGGAAAATAAGGAGTTTTTATTGGGCTACAGAAAGAAGGAAGGGGATTGGGCATATGTGCATGTGGAATTTGTGGGTTTTGAAAAGAAAATAGCCCACAAAATTCATTATGCAAAATGATGATCATGATGATAATGATGGTTGATGAATCTATCGTCGTCGAGTGGGGAATGGGGTTATTATGGCAAATGCGTATGATGATTGTGTGGGAGGAAGAAGCCAAGTCGATGGTTTCGTTTTCGAAATTAAATGTGCTTTGGTTTTTGCTTCTACTCCAACTCGAGTACTCCATGACTTTATCCACTACTACTTACTTCAACATATATATATATATATATATATATATATATATATATGTTACTATGTTTATAATGTGCATATAACATACATGTATATTATTATTGTAAATATACTAAAACAAAAGTCATTGCACCCGATTCCGTTGTATCGATTTCACTCTTTTTCCTGTTCTTTCCAAGTTTTCAGAACCATCATCCCTTAAACCCAAGCTCTCTACCTCACGTGAACCATCACGAGCCAACAATACGATATTGACTAGGTATATCAATATATAGATAAAGAATACATAAGGAAGATACACAGTATTGGCTTAACATGGTGCTAAGCTATGTTTTATCATATAGTTGCCCAATATGCGGCTCATAATAAAGATAAGCACAGTGCTTATTAGCTAAGGATCTTAATAATATTCTACATCTAAACATCTATATAAACTAATGGACGGGGAACAATGACAAACAAATGGGAGCAAGTAAAGTTAAATAAACTTTTGAAAGTAAGTCTTGTTGTGTTTATTTAACGGAATGATTAACCATCATTAGATATGACTTTCAATGAGTTGAAAATTCTGGATTTTACACTCTCTTTACTTTGGTGGCTCGGATACGTAATCATAAAACCCATTAAACAGAAAACACAAAGAAAGAAAAGAAGACAGACTTGATGGATTAAAAAAAGAGTTAAGAGGAAACACTTGTACTTGTGATGAAGATCGAGGTTTTGACGTCCTCTTAACCTTTTGACTACTTTGGCTCCCAACTAATCATGATTTGACCTTTTTCCAGTCAAAAAAATCTGCCAAATCGCTTCATTAAACTCAAGACAATTCTTACAAACAAAAAAGTACAGTTTTCTTGTGCAAAATTTAAAGCTTAATCTCACAAAAATAAGCAGAGGTTAAATCCACTTTATTGATTCTTTTCTTCAACAAAAGGTTAACCATTTTACTGTAATAGTATGTGTAACATTAAAAATGTGTGTTCAAATTTCAAATTTTATTCATTTTTCTTTTATTCACTTATAATCAGAGCGCTATAATTAAATATTTGAAATTTGATACCTTCAAATATTTTTTAAGTAATTTACTATATTAAATAAATAAAAATGGAAGAACTTTTGGTCTAGATCCATACCTTGTTTTGAGAACCCAATAAGTGATCATTTGGTTGGAACAAGAGACCGAGCCTTACAACCAAAGGGTTAGTTCATTGTAATGGTTAGGTCGAAGATTCATAAATTTCATTTATACCTAATCAGAGCTTGTACCAGTAAAATTTATTCGGTCTAGAATATATTGTGTATATGTAAATGTAAAGCATAGTTGTTGGTGTATAAGAATAGCCAAATGTTGCACAGATTTGACTAACTGTCACCTACATTTGTAAGGCTCCATCAAACCATGTGACTAAGTTGACAAACAAACATTATCATAAGTTATAGCCTTATAGGGAACCAAAATTGTATAGTTTGTTTCTTCATGTGTACCTCTTAACTGTGAGTTGAGCTTTATAGTTTATAGGGAAACTATTAAAATTCTTCTAAATAGTACGATTATCAGTCTAACAAAAAAAAAGATAAAATAATGATATGATATAGATAGAGACTGTTTTTGCTAATACTTGTTCTTCTCCCTCATAAACATCTTTCACTGGCCCTTTGTAATTATGATTCTTCTCTTGACATCATTGTCTTCTAAAGGAGCATCTCTATCTCTCTATAAAGAAAATGCAAAACACAACAAACTTTCATCTATATAACGCTTCTATATCTCTCCCACTTGATCAAACACATCTCACTTCTCCTCTCTGTCTATTCCTGATCTCTTCAAGATCCAAACATGTGTTTAAGTTCTTCAAAACCATTCTCACACACACCCACGAGACTAGTCCTGTACCTCAAAACACAAACCCACGTTCGCATCCCTCGCCTCTCCAGGTTTCAGTCTCAATCATCACACACATCTCTGAAAACTATCTAAGTCACTATAACGTTTTAACGGTCTGTTTTGTACTTTTTTCAGGAGGAGAAAGATGTGGCGAGAAGAAAAGGAGATGGAGATTAACAATATAAGACTCTACATGGAGAATCAGTACATGATTCAAGAAAACGAGAAACTCAGGAAGAAAGCTCTTATCCTTCACCAAGAAAACAAAGCTCTCCTCTCTCTGCTTCAGACCAAAAACGTTTCCCTTGTTCCATAAAACAAAAAAAAAACAATCTAAGGGCTCTAAAACACATGCCAGTGTCTTATCATATAAAGGGGTTTAGTATTATTACTTGGTATACATCTAATTTTTTTTTAAGTTTCATCTCTCATGTAATCTATGTATGTGTGTTCTTTTGTTAATGGTACGTCAGACCAAAACTATCTTCCTCTTCCGACCGCAACACAAACAGTTTAAAAACGAGTAAAAGCAAATCATAAGTACTTAACAAGCAATATGATGAATGAGTTTCATCCCCCAACTACATAAACCAAACCATCTCTTCTTTCATTAAACACCAAACAAAGTAAACCCAAAACTCAAAAAAAAGAAAGTATATTATGCTTAATATCGACCAATAAGGATAAAATCATCATCATCAAGCACCTGAACATCCCTCTCGCCCACAAAATGCTCACGTCCAATCTCCTCCACCATCTTCACAAACTCAACCCTCTTAGCCAAAGGCAACGGCACATACGGCAACCTAAACACCGGCCTCGCAACTCCAAGCTGGGCCAAAGCAGTGTTGAGCCCAATAGGGTTCGGCTCCTGGAACAGCCAACCCATCAAAGGCAAAAGCTTCGAGTTCAAAGCCGAGTCTCTCCCTTCAAACATCAGCTTCCTCATCAAACCAGGAACCAAGTTACTAGTAACCGATATAACTCCTCTCGCTCCATAGTCCCACCTCGAATCATGACACTCGTCGTCATTCCCACTCCACACAACGATCCCTCTCTCAGTATACTCTTCGACCCTCTTGTTCCCAACGCACTCCTTCACGCCAGCTAAATTTGGACTCCTAGAAAGCGTCAAAATCGCGCTGGGCGGTATGTCCTGCCCCGTTCGACCAGGGACATTGTATATAATCGTCGGTCCCATGTGCATAACGGACTGAAGATGCGCTATTATCCCGTCCATCGAAGTCTTCCCGTAGTAAGGGTTGATGTGAAGAGCAGCGTGCATCCCCACGGCGAACCCTTGCTCCGTCGCGTGGATAGCTTCTCTCGTCGAGTTGCTTCCCGTGTTTCCGATGACTTTGATGCTTCCTCCGAAACAGTTGACCGTATGGCCTATGAGCATGATGTGCTCGTCCCAGCTCATCAGCTGGCCTTCGCCGGTTGTGCCGCCGACGATGACGCCTTCGACACCGTTTTGTATCTGGATGTTGACTAAGTCGTCGTAGGCTTCGAGGTCGAATCTTCCGTCGGGGAGATACGGCGTTTTGATGGCTGTGATCACTCGTAGAGCTTTTATGTCGTCTGTGTTTGTCCTGACAAACAAACACAAAAACAAAAAGATAATTTATATATATATGAGATTTTATATTCATAAGAATTTCTTTTTGGTCGGGTTGCGGCTGTAACTTCCGCCACCCAGTTTGCGCTGGGAAAGACTATTTACAATGTTCGAGCTGAAAACACTTTTATTCATAAGAGTTTCATCTAAGAGTTTATGCCACGGACCTGTTTTTAACCTCCAAGCTGCGCATAGGGAGGTGGAAGTTCGGTACAACAGCTGCTTTTGGAGAGACCCATCTTGAGCTTCTTCTGCGTTATGAAGACACATAAAAAGCAGATTAGCCTTGACTCAATAGGCAGAACAAGAATCATTACATGTTATGTCTCAACGAACAGGTCATTGTCTATATATCACTGGATTCTTTAAACAAATAGAACCTCAGTTACACGCCAATACAAGAAGCTATATCATGCCTAGCTTGAATTAATAAAAAATAAAGGAAAACATTACCTAACAGCAAATGTATTGAATCTATATAATATATGAGGAGAAGAAAAGGAACCTCTTGTAGGCCTCGAATGGTGGCCTTGGACAGGGAAAGTGTAGAACAGAGTCCAAAGAACACAAACCATAACCTTTCAAAGCAGCCATCTTTGAATAAACCCAGTAATAAAATTTACCAAACGGAATTCAATTCTCAGAACAACGATCCAAATTCAAACAAATCACACAAGCTTGGCAATTAGTTAACGAAAACGTTGGCAATAATAATCGTTGGAGGGAGAAGTGAAGCGATAAGGGTATGGTAATGGAGGCTTCTGAGCATAATGAGCGAAAGATTCCGATAAGGAGGAAGCGGCGAGAGATGGACGGAGGAAGAAGACGAAGGAGACAGAGGATTGTATATATTAAAAATACAAAGCTGCTGTTTTTTTTAGGGTTCTCTTTTTGTCTCTCTAGATATTGCCACGTAGGTATGAGTCAACGACACGCACGCACAGAGGTTATGGTCAACACTCTTGTAGCAGCCTTCTAGAAGACTTTTTTTTAGCCCAATAGGCCAAAACATTTACTGGTTATAAATCCATTGGATCTTTTTAATATTTTCATATTACTATTTTAGTGTAAGATTCGAGCATATCCGTATTTTTTTGTGTGCATATCCGTACATTAACTCATGCAATGCACGTTCGTGTTCAGGACGGTCCATCGTGACTACTCCTCATATACAGTAGTTGTTTTTCAACGATTGTTTATTTTTTTTGGTCTACGCATTGTGGTTGTCTATTGTCTAATATACACTATGATTAGTCTAAACTCTCCATTAAGATCGTTGAGAAAAAAACTCTCTTAAGAGCCCATTATAGGCCTAATACTGGACAGATAATGACCAAACGCAGTCTAAGATTGATAGGCCCAACTCCGATTTGTAAGAAAAATATAAACGGATTCTAGGTTTGGTTAAATATTACGGACTCCGTTGGTTCATAAGCGGTCTTGTTTTTTAGAATTTAATAGATAAAACCATTTTGAACAAATTAAAGGTAAGATAATAGTGCGTTTCCTCACTCTCTCCTTTTTGTTCTTCTTCAAACTACATATTATATAATGTGTTGCTGACATATGTCTTTCTATATCTTTTTGATCACTCATCTTTCTATATATTTTATATCTTTTGATCACTGCGTTAAGGAAACAAACAAGACTATAATATATGTATCACTAAACACATGGAGAATTGAAGAGAGACCCACTTCAATTATAGTTGATTTATTTCGGGTTTTATATAGTGTAATCATTGAATTGGAAAGTCAAAGAACATATACGTATGTCTAATCACTCATGATGCCGACTAATATGAAATTTCAATCAAACCATAGCAAAAACATGGAACAACTTTAAAAAAATGGCAGAAGAAAATAGACCTGTTTAATTAATGTACATATGCATTGACAAAATGTGACTATTAGTTAAGTAAATAATGTGATATCAAAAATGATTAAATGGCATAATTTTTTTTTTGCGCAGGCCACTCGGTTTATCTTTATCGTTATAATTTTATTATTGTCAGTAATCTTTCTAACAGCAAAAATGATCGATCGATCATAGGTTATAGAAGAAGGTGAAACATAAGATGAGATGTAAATGCAAAAGCAGAGAGAGATGGCTTTGGAAGTAAGGAACACTCTCACTTCACTCATCGCCTCGTAAAGGAACTTTTCCTTCCCACAGATACGCACGTGCGTCGGTGCTTCACCCAATGCTCATCTTCTCTTCCCCTCTCTTAATTGCTTTCTCTTCTCTCTCACTTGCAAATCAAACCTCACACAAATTATATTCTTCTATAAAATGTATGTGATCTACTTATATTAGCTATGATCAAGTGAGTTTTGGCAAAAAAATATCAAGTGAGTTAGTCATAGACTCATGGTTATCATCATTTTCTTGTTCCAAATTTTTATAATCTATGTCTACTGGACGTCTTACGTTTAACCGAGAAAGCTACAGCTCAGATTTACTTTATTTGGATATTACTAATAAGGCATATATTACACGGAATTTCGTGAAAATGTACAAACACAAGTATCTGCCACATGCAATCACCTTGTTCCCAAGCCTTGTTCTTGTCATTATGCCTCTTGCCTCTCACCATCTTCTTGCCAACCTCGGAACAATCATCTTTTCTCCTTTTTTTTTCTTATATACTTTAGCGTCTAATTACTTAAACTTTTGTAAAATTATTATACAGCCTTAATACCAAATAAAAATAACAGTTTTTAAATATTTAAACAAGAAAACAATATTCAAACAGTGTGAACTGCTTAGAAAATGGGTTTATTGTTTGATAAATTAGTAAAGGACTAAAAACAAATATTTGACCAAATACAAATAAACTGACATTCTTAGTAACATGTTAAAGTAGGAGCCTTAGAGCATGATTATCGCCGTCTTTTAAGCGTCTCTTAGTTGCTGACTAAGATAAAAAATAAATGAAAAATAAGAATTACCTCAAAGAACGTCGCTTAATTAAGCACAAGAACAGACGCATCTTGTGGACACGCGTCACGTTGATATGGTTTTGGGAGGAGAATACGAGGGGAAGAAAAAATTCGACGACGAAAACTCCAGATTTCTCCTCGATGGAGTGGAGACAATCTGGGTGATCTCCTCGACAATGAACCAAAGCGGCGGTGGCCTCCTCTCCGACGACAAAATCATAGGTACAGAAAACTCTTGTGTCTCGCTTCCTCTTTACGCCTCCATAACACTCTTCTCGCTGCCACTCCTCTCAAGCCTTAACGCGTCCGTAGCAGGTACAGACAAATTGTTTCTTTAAAGGGTTTTCGGCAACTCGATCTCTTTAGATAATCATACACTTCTTCTGTTGTTAGTCTAATTGGGGTTTGTAACAAGTAACTGAGAGTGATTCTCCGGTGTTTGCAGATGGCGAGCACTTCGTGGTCCTTAAGCTAGACCCTGATGGCAAAAAGTTCGATAAAGGTTCATACTTTTCTAACTTCAACCACGATTTGTTAACCCTATGTTATGGCTTTAAGTCGATGTTACTTCATGTCTGTTTCGTTACTGCTTCTATGGTCACTTCATGTAAGTTTATGTGAGACATCTCTGATGAACCGTGTTACAACTCATGCCTACTGTATCTTTTGAGGCTTGAGAGGTTAATGTTGTGGTATGTACCCAATAACATAGAGACTTACTGCAAGAATTGATCATACAAAACACTTTAAACTTTGCAGGAACAGCGAGCAGAGCTAGAAAACGAGACCTTACGTAGACAGGTGAACCAAACCATTCTTATAATCTGTGTTGAATCATCTCTTATCACCAAGTCTTCTTTCTACTATCTAGTTCTAATCACATTCTATTTGAAATAGGTACAAGAACTGAGGAGTTTTCTCCCGTCGATCAACCAACACTATGCTCCATCCTACATCAGATGCTTCGCTATAGATCCCAATACCTCACTTTTACAACACTTGCTTGGGAGACATTAGCCACTTGTCATGTTATAGTATTAGTATATGCATATGCATTAACACTATTAGAACTATTAATTTCTTACATGTGTAATAGTATATGCATATGCATTTGTGTTTAAAACTGGTATATTCATGCAATTAAAATGAATAGTATTTTTTTTTAAGAACCCTAATTAAGAGCTTTGCAATGGAGCATAAAAATGTTTGGGTTTCTTAATGTTGTGTCTTAACTTACTTTTACTACTTAAAAGTATTAAAAAAAAATAAGAGCCCCTAAATGGGTCTTTGGGATAATCATGCTCTTATCTTGGTGTGTACTCGTTGAGCGTTATAAAAATTCAATGAATCTAGGTTTTGCACTCGAATCAATCAACAATACGCAAAGCTTAATTAACACCAACACATGGATCACAAAATTCGAAATCAACAACTTATAATCTCCTAGTCAACGCAAACACACAACCCCCATGTCAAACCTAAGAGATCGATCGACCAGTCCCATGACCAAAACGATTCTCTTTATCAAAGGCTACAATGATCTCTTATAAAACAAAGGGGGAAAAGAAAATTAAAATTTGACAGAAGAGATATTACAAATGAAAAACGATGAACACAACTAACGTATTTTTTTTCACCATTTAGAAAGATGGTCTCGGAGTTCCCCAATAAGCTTCTGCTGGCAGTTGAGAATTCATAAGACTCGGAGGCAACCCTTGTATAAACGACGTCGGATCTTGCATCAACTGTTGCGGCCGAGTCTGCGTTCCACCACCCATCGTCGCGTTACCATCTATATTATTAGCAACCGCTCCAGCCGTTTGCTGCTCGTCCTGATCATCTTCCTCTAAGGGCAACCTCTCATACGCAGCGTTCCCAAACGAAGCAGCCATAATCACCACAGGTCCTGAAGCCATGAGTGGACCCACCACGCTCCCTCCAACGACCTGTCCTTGACCACCGGCTAGGTAAATCGTTAGACCCGACGCCGCCGGTGGAGCAGGAGGAGGGAGGAAAGATCCCGAGAGAGAAAGAATCTCGAAACGTCCGTGTAAGTTAACTACGGATGAGCCACCACCGGGAACCGAAGCTGGTTGTCTTATGGTAACGTTCGTGACGGCGCCGTTACCGCTCAGAACGCAGATACCACGTTGGCGACGGCGAGCGAAGACGGTGACGCTTTCCATGACGTCACATCCGTTAGCTACTTCCATCACATGGGACTTGAGAGCGTTTGCGCTATCTCTAGTGATGATGACTGGTGGTTTTGGTTTGTTCTTGGATCCCGCTGGTCTGCCACGTGGCCTTCTCGTGATGTGGTTATCTCCTCCTCCGCCTCCGCCGCCGCTTTCTCCGCCGGAGCCGGGGGTGTTTTGATCTTTTCCAGCTGAAGAGTGCTCGTTTGGATCGATCTCAGAGTCTCGGTCGCGTTTTAGTCCACCGATCCTGTGCTGGTCGATATCGTGGCCGTGGTTATGTTGCTGCTGATGCTGAAACTGATGGTGTGGGTGAAGATGGAGATCTCTTGAGAGGAAAGGTGGAGGAAGAGAGCGAGAGACCTGATCCATTTCTTGAATGAAAAGCAAAAAAGCAAACAATTAAAAACCCTAATTAACTAATTAATCTCCTCTGCTCTTAACTTGAGGATGGATACACAAGAGCTCAATTCAATTAATTAAGGAGAAAAAGATTGAAATTTTGAAGAAGAGAAAATAAAAAGAGATATAAAGTCATATACATGTAAAATGAAACTGGAGCAGAACTAGTAATACATGAAAATGAAACTTCTAAGAAGAAGAAGAGAGAAGAGATGAGAGAGATGGATTTAGGGTTAGGTCTGAGAGGGTAAGAGGTCAAGGAAGTATTCAGATGGAAGATGGGTTTAGTTTTGGTTTAGACTTTAGATAGACAGCGTGCCGCATGGGCGGTGTGTGGGTCCTACTCACTGTGTCACTTGTGGGGGTCCACTTTTTGTGGGGCCATTCCCCTATTGTGTAATAATTTCGGTTAATTTTAATTATGTAAGAAAAAAAAGTCCGTGAAAATATTAGATGAGGATACAAGTATATTCCATGGATGCGTGGGATTACATCAAACATTATATGGACACACAAATTGAAGCACACGAGTCTATATTGAATCTAAAATAATTTCTTTAAGTTAAGCTAAGTAGGGACTTGCCCTGATGTACGACATTATGTTTCTCGTTGTAACGGTAGAATTTAAATATATTTCTATCTATTTATACACCATTCAATAGTTAAAGAGCAACGGAGAAAATTATAATAATCTTCAATACAATGAGGTAGGTAGAATATATAAGCCAAACACTTATATATTTCCTTAGCAGTCACTATTAATTTCCTGTGTACATATATGTTGTTAAGAATCAAGTATTCATTTTGATTTGCGTTGACAGACAACTTTCAAACAATCATTAAGAAATATGAATCCATATCGTATTTATAGAGGATTCCTTAAGGTGATTTGTAGAGAAAATGCATCTAATTTGTTTTCTCAAATGTATTTGTTAGTCTTCACAAATATTATTGAAAAAGATACATGTCTGCATAGAGATATTTGTGCGTTTTTTAAGATTAATTAAGGTGCATGAAAGTTAGTGACAAATAATTAAGAGTTGAAATGGCAAAAACAAGCTGAGAATGTGAAGAAGAGACGTTATTGTGGTTGGATAATGACAGAAACTGTTTTAAATATGTCATTTCAAATCTAGGAGAAGAGAACCACTCTTGTATTTACTTACTTATAGCGCTATGCGTTGTACTATTTTTTTATGATATATGGTATTGATATTTTATGCAGTTTTCTAACATATTTTCCAGTTATGTATATATATCCGAAAGGTTCCACGATTTATTACCATTCTAATATCGCTCGACGAAAAAACGATATATATGTCAATGTTGTTAGGTTTTGTTTCAATGATCACATTTTTATTTTTTTCACGACTCTACTAGCTAGTAAATGAAATTACTAATCAGTAAATATAGGTATGTTATACTCTGTGTTTTTTTGGGTGTAAATGTTAAGAATGTTCTCAGTTCAGTTGGTAGCTATTTATCCAACATCATCAGCTCCGACTGTGCAATTCACTAGTACTAATTATTATCATTAATATCTATATAGAAAATAAGTATCACAAAAACATGTTTTAATGGTTTCACTACAAGAAAAAAGGCTTTTGTTAGCGGACGAAAAACGCTATCTAAAAATATGATAGCGGTTTATGAAGCGCTGTATCATCGCCCGTCATAATAGGTCAAACACATTAGATAGCGGTTTTTGGTATTGTTATCTTATTGTCATATATTATAGCGTTCTTTTGCGTGCAATTAAATATTTTTTAATAACGTTTTATTTTTGCTATTATATATTATTAAAATATAAAAAAAAATTAAAAAAAAAAGAAGAAAAATCACAAAATACAGTTAAAATATATAATATATTAAATTATTTTTACTAAATAATTGAATTTGGTTTACATATTAAAGTAGGTTTACAAAATTAACCTAATTAAAAACAAACAAAAAACTAAACGTAAAAAAAAATATACAGTTTACCGCTAAACCTAAAAACCCTAACTCCTCGTGCCTCCATCTATTTTGCCGCAGAGCTCCAACAGCCGCCTCCTTTACCGGATCTGTCAACCACCATCACGAACTCCTCCACCATCGACGCTTCAAACCAAGCTGTCAGCTACGCCATATGCTTTCCTCCTCCATCCTCGACGCTTCAGCCATGCCGTCAGCCACGTCCTCCATCGCCAAGCTCTCCGCCAGATCAGGTCCTCATCTGCCATATTCATCCATCCTCGACGCTTCAGCCATGTCCTCCGTCGTCCTCCTCCATATTTTATCTCTGTCAATTGTCAGCAGCCTCTGCCTTCATACAAACGAATCAGAATTGATATAGAAAAAGAACAAAAAGATGGAAACTTGAGAGACATTTGATAGCGAATAACAACTTACAACTGAGTTGATTTGTTGTAGAGAGAAATCACTCCGTGGATTTTTTGTTGATTTGTTGTTAACAGAGAATCGTGAGAGATGAGAAACTGTAAAGGAAGAAAGAAACAGATGAGATCTATAGCGTGTGTGTGTGTGTGTGTGTGATAGATGGTGAGAGATGAGGCTAGTGAAACCCAGAATCTGAGACTTGTGAAAGAAAGAGATCGATAGAGTATAGAGGAAGAGAAATGAAAAGATAGATTAATTCTTATCCGTTGGATTACAAGTAATCAATGGTTTAAAATATTAATCCAAATTTTGAGGAACTGACCAATAAGAAGAAAGGTGGAAGATCACAAAGGAGTGATTTTGAGCCTTTGGATCAAAATCAATCAAAGGCCAAAAAACAACTAATAAAGATTATACTTTTATTTATCTATAATTATTTAAAAATGTCAAAATTTAAATAAATTTATATAGAATTTTAACTAAAAGTTTTCCATTTGAATTTTGTGGTTATGTGATTTAAAAACTAATTTGATAAAAAGATTTTAAATGCTAGTATTTCTTCTTTTTTGTTGTTTATTTGTTTAGTGGTTTTTTATTTTCGAAATGTATAATGTAAAATTTTATATGTTGTATATAATTTGAGAAATATATTATATATACATATATATTATAAAATTATATTTTATTTAAAGTTTGAGGTTTAGTGTTCTATCACATAGGTTGAAGTATGTGGTTTAGGGTTTATGGTTAAAGTTTGAAAATAGATATATTGCTTAAGATTAATTTTTTTTTTTAAAAGTTAATTTTAAGATTTGGAGTTTAAGTTTTCAAGTATTATAAAGCTTATTGTATTAGAATTTAAAGTTTGTGTATAGAGTTTAGGGTTTGAAAACTTGTTTAGGGTTTAGGGATTCAAAATATCAAACATAGCGTTTTAGTTATAAGTGTTACGGGAATCAATACATAGCGTTTCTTACCTAAAGTGCTATGTAAACTATGTATCATAAAATTTAAAATCCAACCCAACTAAAGATAGCGTTTTTATTTTTAGAAACGCTATCTAAAACTAAAGGATGTATCAACCATAGCAGAAACGAAAAAAACGCTATCCTACTCCGTTATAAAAACTCATTTTTCTTGTAGTGTTTTGATCAGTAATAGTACTGCATAGTAGTGAAAGTTAGGAGATAAAAAGAAACAGTATATAGGTAAAACGAGAAGAATACAATTGACCAAAGAAAACGTTAAACGTTAAATTCTCAAGTTCATAAAATTTATGAAATTCACATATTTCACCAACTTTTTTAATGAAATTCTGAAATTATTCCACCATTCTGAAAGTTACGATTAGACGGTTCGATGAAAACTGACTTATATTCCTTTAATTTCAGCTGTTTATATTTGTTTCTTTGGCTTTTAAGCATAAAGCAAGTTAGTAGTATTATTACTACAGTATTATATTGAGAGGTTGCTCAGTTGCTGAATGGATTTATTGTGTATGGTTCGCTCGATGATGGCAGATTCAAGCTCGTAAATCGCGAAGCTTGGAAAGACTAAAGAGACACGAAGTGGAAGTGAAAGAGTAGATGACAGGCGCGTCAGACGCCGTTGGATGTTTGTCCCCGTCGGTTGCGATGACTTCACGTCACAAGACTAGCCAGCGAAACCAGCTCACACTCGCACGTGCAGAAGCTGCTGACATGCGTGAATAAGATTCATTTAATGTTAAATCACTTCTCTAAAAACATTGACTCAGTTCAGGATGTGCTTGAAAGATCGAAAGGGTGGCTTTCACGTCACGATCAGAATATTTCAGGTCATCAGCGGGGTGAAAATTCACTACTCTGATAATTACCTTTTTAAAATATCTAAAAAATTATATCCAAATTTCCCAAAATAAGCAACTTCAGTTATTTTCTTGTTCACCCCCTCCTCCCCCCCCAACCAAACTAAACATTCTCCGGACAAGACATATCAAAAGCGTTCGACAGTGCCACTTTTTTTTTTCCGTCTGAAAATATTCATTCAAGAGTTTGTTAGAAAAGCCCAAAGGACAGTGCCACTTCTCATTACCTTTTTTTCTTTCTCATTAAGTGTTTTTCTCATTACTTTCTTGTTTAAAGATTTCATTTGTCTTGAAATATATTCATGTTTTCAAACGATTATGTAGTATCGTGTATGTATTATTGAAAACTTGATCAACAAAAAAATGTACATTATATCAAAGAAATTGACGTAGTATCATAGGCATATTAAAGATAGATGGAAACGATGTTACATCCTACTATATAAAAGGAGCTATTTTAAAGGCTTCTAAAGTGTGCCACATATGCAAAAAATTCCTGGCCAATCAATCTAACAGCTCATCTTAAACTGGGCTGATATCCATGTCAATTACGAAGCCCAAACAATTTATTTAAATCCCAGTCAATACTGAAGTCAGCCCAATATCCATTTACGGTATATGATACCAAGAAACTAAGAAGCTCATTCTATTTTATGAAATTACATGCTTTTGTTTAGTCTTTCGCCACAGTGACCGGAGGCGTGTTGAATCACAAAGCTTCTCACGCATCCCATTATTATACTATTTCAATTGAGGTTCTTAGTGTTGTTCTAACTTATATTTAAAAATAAATTTTATTAAATGTTATAGATTTTACTATTATCTTAATAAAATTTAATATAGATTTGATATATATTATATCAAATTATATAAAACTAATAAAAATGATATAAAATTGTATAATTATCAAACATTTGGCCTAAACAATATTTTTAAAATTTTGTAGATATATAAGAAACTAAATATCATACGATTAGATATTAGATGTTTAAGAATTGCATATTTTTAAAAGCTTTAGTAATACAAATTGTATAATTATATAAAAATAATAATATTACTAAATCTGGAATGGTATATATGAATATATATTTATTTTATAGATGATGCATAAGATATTACCAACATTAAATAAAATTATCCGTCTCATGTTTATTTTTTTAATTGTAGAGATGACATGTAGCAAAATGCCCAAAATGACCCTAATACCCTAGATATATAGAAAATATAAAAAATTTGAAATATAATACAATAATTATTTGTAGATAACTGGTACGTTTAACTTTGTGGGACAAGGAGACGTCTAATTTCAGGGAGTAAAATCGCATATCTACCAGAAAAAACTAAATCGTAATCATCACAAGTATCATTCTACGGTTACATGAAGGTAATAAACTAAACATAAAGTTTATGTCAAACTAAATTCTTACAAATATTTCATTTTTTCAGGGAAACTATCACTCACAACCACACCTGGATCACGCTTCTACTTTGACAACAATATTGATATCATACAACGCTTCCAAAAGAGGAATAAATGTCTATCCTAAGCCTCATAGCAAACGACACCAGTCAACTTTTTTAAAATTTACGTTACAGCTTTCTACGTCAATTAAATAGGCACACTCAAATACTATTTTCTCTTACGAATATTAAATTCATCAACATAATTTATTATTCAAACTTACTTTAGTTTATAAAAAAAAGTGATCACCGCTTCCAACGTCTTCGCATTATAAAAGAAACAAAACTTAACTTACACTTTCAGAAACTTTAAAACTTCCAATTTTAATTAAACTGTTTTTTAATTAAACATATAATCCGCGCGAAGCGCGGACACGGACTCTAGTACCTATAAAAAAACCTCTTTGGTAGTGAAGAAAATATAATAAGCTCTGGATTCAGTTATGATTTGACTATGCTTAATAAAAGTTTTAACATAATCATCAGTTTCATTTCCATGGCTTGTTAAATGCTGGAAAATTTATTATTTAATGTGATTCATTGTTGTGTCGGATTAATTTTTAACTATCCGGATTCCACACATTATATAATGTATACATAAATAGTATGTACTATACATATCCCTTACCAGTTTCATTATGTCCACCAAAAGGTCGTTTGCTTTTATTTTCTTCTTAATTCCATATTATATACTACATGGTATATAAAACAAATATTCAACCAATGTGATAAAACAAGGAGTTATAGATATAATGATTGGGGAACAACTTTGAGAAAAAACTCAGCGTATATACAATTCTATATATACACAATTTTAGTTATATATAACGTTGGAAAACATATGGAATCTACGGCAAATATCATACTGTTATATATTTATTTTGTTACAACTTGAAACATATTACCAAAAAGTGATGCTTACAAAGGTATTTCGAGAGTTATCTCAATCGGACGGATGCAAGGAATTTATAATCGAAGACATTACTAAGGCAGCGAGCTCAATATTATTTATAAATATATTGTTTTTTTTTAAATCTAAATAGATGAAGCTTTTAGGTTAACTTTTTCTTTGCTTTTGCATGAAGTCGAATTATGTTTGCCAAGATCAAGATAAACGTATATATATATATATATATATATATACGTCATAAACGTAACTAATTAACATGATAACTAGCTGAGTCCAAAACGTCAAGACCCAGTCCTCTTTTCAGCATGGTTCTTTCCATTTTATTTTTAAGGATTCCTAACTACTTGTTATCGATTTTACATTATATTTTTCAGCCACAATGGTCTGTTTCAACTTGGCTTTCTAAAAAAATGCATTTCTTTAATTAAGGCGCATATAAGAATGAAACTGAGAAAAAAAAATGGAACTTAGATGCTTGTGGTGGCTCTGTAGAAAGTTTATTTCCAAATAATCTACGCATATTTGGATTAATCAGATTTTTTTATGATATTTGGAAAATTCGTGGTGGTAAATCACAGACTAGATATATTAGTCTATCATTAAGTATTCAAGATAAAATGCGAATTCATATATTGCTAGTGTAGTTAGCAGTCATCGTAGTTAGGAAGAGAGAGATTGATAGTTTAATGCATGTATTGACCGCATGGGAAGAAGAGAGAGATGTAGGTTGAATCTGAAACCAGAACGTGTGGGCGTGACTCTTTTCTTTCCCACCCATCCCCCGCGGATCCCGCTGACACCCGACCCGGCCCGACACGATCCGGGTGGGTGGACATCGGACTAGCCACTCGCATCTCACTAATTTGTCTTCACTTGCCATCCAATTAGGAGGAGGCATGTGGCTCTGAAACCCATGTTACGGTTTTGAAATTAACTACTGTACTTTTATAATACAACCATTAATACACTTGGATCATGACTCACTAAAGGCTAATTAACATGCTACGTGACCATTTTCGTAGTTATCAAGAAATTTCGAGAATAACAAGATCTTTGGACTGTTATGTGTATAATCTTAGCTCAATTAGTGGCATATGCTCATTAATGTCGTACCTTGCTTGGACTTCCTCTTCCCTTTCTATATCTCGAGATTGTGTTTTGTTAAATTGAGATAGATATGTTCTGATCTTAGAAAAGATGAGTTGTGATATGTTTTGACTAAATCTTTCAAGAACTTAGAAGCTACATGAATTCACTATCTAAGCGGTTTACTTAAATTCATGAAGTTGAAAAAACTCCACTAACCCATTCAACCATGCTCTAAATATACAACTATATTTAGTTGCTTATTATTTCTTGAGTTAAAATAAACGGAACATTAGTTATTATTACATACTTTTGTCAATAAATTGCAAATGAAGAGAGACAATTAAGCCATATATTTATGTTTAAGATGTAGTTTCTTAAACTCTACCATGTAGCAGATGAACGGAGTTTGTAATTTTTTATTTGTATGTATAAATATAAACTATAGAAGATTAAGCATAAAATATGTATTTTCTTAAAGTAAATATTTTTGTAAATTTGAAAATGTCATAAAAATGTTGCCGATCTTGAAAATTTGTACATGTAATAACATATATATTTTCTCAGTTACAGTTCATACTTCATACTAGTGGACATGGAAGCTTAATGGTTGATTAAAGTTTAATTTTAGGTGAGAGTCTGAGAGATAAGGACGGACGTTATGCTTTAGATAAAGACAAACACAGCTCGATGCTTTTGTTAGGTACCCAATATCTTTTAAATCTATTACGTATATCCACGTCGTAATGTATTATATATTCAGTTTTTTTGTAATGTGAACTTTATCATATGTATATACGAGTCGAGGGAAAAAAACTATGGCTTAAACATGTAAGAGCATTATCTTCAAAAAAAAAACATGTAAGAGCATGATTAAAGAGATGTTGTTAGGGTGAGGTTTTTAGCTGAATATAAAAAACTGTCTCTTAATTTTTAACTAAAATAAATTAAAAACCGGTTCTTAGATATTTAAAACTCGGTTCTTAGTTTTTTTAGTTAAAAATTAAGAGACAGTTTCTTATATTCTGCTAAGAACTCCACCTTAAAAACATCTATTAATTATGTTCTAATCGAATTTTTAGAATATTAAACTCGCAATAGACAACTTTTTATTGTTTAGTGCTGATGAGAGACAAAAGACATAGTCATCTATTAAATTATTTATAAGAGAATATTACTAATTTCATTTTTAACCTATATTATACCCAACCTAATCAATCAATTTGTTGTTTGTCATCACTTTAACATCATTCGTAAATCTTTTTTTCTAAAGCATCGTTCGTAAATTTTGCACACCTCTCGTATTTTTCTTTCAAGAGTTAGTTATATTGGAATTGCCCCTCTTAATTCCTATATACATAAAAATGTAACAACTGAAATCACTGTTCATATAAAATGTGAAGATAAATTTGTTTGAAAGTATGAGAAATGAAAAAGGAATAAGAGTTTAAAAGAATGGACCAAGGCCGAGGCTGTCATGTGACTGACAGCGATTTAGTTTAAATTATCATTTATCGTTTATCTTCTTTTGAAACGAACATATGCCTCGAGAACTTGGTGCCAAAATGTCAACGATTCTCTTAACAGCAACTTAAGCATCAAAGCACGACGTATTTGGAGTATTTAATTATGTAATTACCATCTAATTAATATATTTATATATTATGGGGGCGTTGATCAATTCTTAATTTCTTATTTAATAATCAGTGGAAGAAACATTAGCCTGTTTAACGGTTAAATATTGCTACAAGGTTACTTTCGATTTTCAGATTCCTTAAAACTGAATTTAGAATGTGAAAAAGAGATGTTAAAAGTAACAGTTATAAATACGACAACTAGTACTTTAAAAAAAAAAATATATATATATATATATATATATCAATTTTATAGTGGTTAGTCCAATGATTTAGGGATTATTTATAGTTTTGCTAAATTAATTGATAAAAAATTAGAACGATGTCCATGTACCATGAAAAGGAGTTTATCATAAATTAATACAAATGTATAATGTGGTTATAAATTTTAAAACGAATTAAAAGATTATAGGCTTCATATATAGAGCATTTACCGAAAACTCACTATTTTCGTAAGGGGGTGGGGGGGGGGTGGTTACATATAGATTAAAAAAATTTGACAATACTGTTTTAATGCATAGTTGAATCATGTAATAACATATGATGAGGTTCAAAGACGCTTGGAACCTTTGTTGTCTCCGTTTCTCTTGGGAATAGCAATTTTATAGTGGTTAGTCAAATGATTTAGGGAGTATTTGCAGTTTTGCTAAATTAATGGATAAAAAATTAGAACGATGTCCATGTACCATGAAAAGAAGTTTATCATACATTAATACAAATGTATAATGTGGTTATAAATTTTAAAACAAATTAAAAGATTATAGGCTTCATATATAGAGCATTTACCGAAAACTCACTATTTTCGTAGGGTACACATAGATTTTGAGAAAAATTCAAAAAATTTGAGAATACTGTTTTAATACATATTTGAATCATGTAATAAAATATGATGAAGTTCAAAGAGGTTTGGAACCTTTGTTGTTTCCGTTTCTCTAAGAAATATCAATTTTATAGTGGTTAGTCCAATGATTTAGGGATTATTTACAGTTTTGCTAAATTAATTGATAAAAAATTAGAACGATGTCCATGGACCTTGAAAAAGAGTTTATTATAAATTAATACAAATGTATAATGTGGTTATAAATTTTAAAACGAATTAAAAGATTATAGGCTTCATATATAGAGCATTTACCGAAAACTCATTATTTTCGTAGGGGGGTACATATAGATTTTGAGAAAAATCAAAAAATTTGACAATAATGTTTTAATGCATAGTTGAATCATGTAATAACATATGATGAAGTTCAAAGAGGTTTGGAACCTTTGTTGTCTCCGTTTCTCTAGGGAATAGCAATTTTATAGTGGTTAGTCCAATGATTTAGGGAGTATTTGCAGTTTTGCTAAGTTAACGGATAAAAAATTAGAACGATGTCCATGTACCATGAAAAGGAGTTTATCATAAATTAATAAAAATGTAAAATGTGGTTATATATTTTAAAACGAATTAAAAGATTATAGGCTTCATATATAGAGCATTTACCAAAAACTCACTATTTTCGTAGGGGGGTACATATAGATTTTGAGAAAAAATCAAAAATTTTGACAATAATGTTTTAATGCATAGTTGAATCATGTAATAACATATGATGAAGTTCAAAGAGGTTTGAAACCTTTGTTGTCTCCGTTTCTCTAGGGAATAGCAATTTTATAGTGGTTAGTCCAATGATTTAGGGAGTACTTGCAGTTTTGCTAAATTAACGGATAAAAAATTAGAACCATGTCCATGTACCATGAAAAGGAGTTTATCATAAATTAATAAAAATGTATAATGTGGTTATAAATTATAAAACGAATTAAAAGATTATAGGCTTCATATATAGAGCATTTACCGAAAACTCACTATTTAAGTTGGGCCAGCCTCTTTCTAGGGTTCCATACTTTGGGACTTTATGTTCATAATGACGTCATGCTTGCTTTTGGTACTCCCGAAAAACAAATCTTGATCGAACCCATATTTGCCCAATGGATATAATCCGCTCATGGAAAAACTTCATATGGATGGGTACACATAGATTTTGAGAAAAATTCAAAAAATTTTAGAATACTGTTTTAATACATATTTGAATCATGTAATAAAATATGATGAAGTTCAAAGAGGTTTGAAACCTTTGTTGTTTCCGTTTCTCTAAAGAATATCAATTTTATAGTGGTTAGTCCAATAATTTAGGGATTATTTACAGTTTTGCTAAATTAGTTGATAAAAAATTAGAACGATGTTCATGTACCACGAAAATGAGTTTATCATAAATTAATACAAATGTATAATGTGGTTATAAATTTTTAAACGAATTAAAAGATTATAGGCTTCATATAAAGTGCATTTACCGAAAACTCACTATTTTCGTAGGGGGGTACATATAGATTTTGAGAAAAATTTAAAAAAATTGAGAATACTGTTTTAATATATATTTGAATCATGTAATAAAATATGATGAAGTTCAAAGAGGTTTGGAACCTTTGTTGTTTCCGTTTCTCTAAGGAATATCAATTTTATAGTGGTTAGTCCAATGACTTAGGGATTATTTACAGTTTTGCTAAATTAATTGATAAAAAATTAGAACGATGTCCATGTACCATGAAAAGGAGTTTATCATAAATTAATACAAATGTATAATGTAGTTATAAATTTTAAAAGGAATTAAAAGATTATAGACTTCATATATAGAGCATTTACCGAAAACTCACTATTTTCGTAGGGGGTACATATAGATTTTGAGAAAAATTCAAAAAATTTGACAATACTGTTTTAATGCATAGTTGAAACATGTAATAACATATGATGAAGTTCAAAGAGGTTTGGAACCTTTGTTGGGGAATAGCAATCTATGTTACATGGAAACAGAAGCGGGTACGTGGAAGCGGAAGCGTAAGGAAGCGCAGAAGCGAGATTTTTTAAAATATTAGGAAGCGGGTACGTGTTGGAAGCGTATATCCATATATAAATATATATATATATATATATGCAAAATTTTTAAAAAATTAGGACTAAAAATTATATGATTTAAATTTGAAATAAAATATTTATTCATTTATAATAATTTTGAAATGATTTTATATTAAAACTGTAAAAATACACATAAATTATGTTTACAAAAAATATTATATTAATTATTTTTAATACTTCATAAATAATTGACACTATGTTTCAATATGTGCTATATCTTTAATAAAAAATCTCAATGCATAAAGATAATTTATAGTATTATTTTTGATATTTGTATATTTATAACTCAATATTCATTATTATTAATTTTTTTTATTTTATATAGATTAAAACTATGGTTTTATATTTTATTGATATACATTGTATTTTTTTTTAAAACGGAAGCGTGATTCCAAAACGGAATCATAAGCTTCCAACAGGTTTTTAAAGAGAATATTTTAGAAACGTTTTGGAAGCGAGATTCCGCAAGCTTCCACGAGGTTCCGATTCCGATTCCGGTTCCGAAGCGGGAAGCGAACGTCCGATGAAGCTTCCGTGCAACGTAGATAGCAATTTTATAGTGGTTAGTCCAATGATTTAGGGAGTATTTGCAGTTTTGCTAAATTAATTGATTAAAATTAGAACGATGTCCATGTACCATGAAAAGGAGTTTATCATAAATTAATACAAATGTATAATGTAGATATAAATTTTAAAAATAATTAAAAGATTATAGGCTTCATATATAGAGCATTTACCGAAAACTCACTATTTTCGTAGGGGTTAACACATAGATTTTGAAAAAAAATCAAAAAATTGAAAATACTGTTTTAATACATATTTGAATTATGTAATAAAATATGATGAAGTTCAAAGAGGTTTGGAACCTTTGTTGTCTCCGTTTCACTAGGGAATAGCAATTTTATAGTGGTTAGTCTAATGATTTAGGGAGTATTTACAGTTTTGCTAAATTAATTGATAAAAAATTAGAACGATGTCCATGTACCATGAAAAATAGTTTATCATAAATTAATACAAATGTATAATGTGGTTATAAATTTTAAATCGAATTAAAAGATTATAGGCTTCATATATAGTGCATTTACCGAAAACTCACTATTTTCGTAGGGGTTAACACATAGATTTTGAAAAAAATTCAAAAAAATTGAAAATACTGTTTTAATACATATTTGAATCATGTAATAAAATATAATGAAGATCAAAGAGGTTTAGAACCTTTGTTGTCTCCGTTTCACTAGGGAATAGCAATTTTATAGTGGTTAGTCTAATGATTTAGGGAGTATTTGCAGTTTTGCTAAATTAATTGATAAAAAATTAAACCGATGTCCATGTACCATGAAAAGGAGTTTATCATAAATTATTACAAATGTATAATGTGGTTATAAATTTTAAAACGAATTAAAAGATTATAGGCTTCATATATAGTGCATTTACCGAAAACTCACTATTTTCGTAGGGGGGTACACATAGATTTTGAGAAAAATTCAAAAAAATTAAAATACTGTTTTAATATATATTTGAATTATGTAATAAAATATGATGAAGTTCAAAGAGGTTTGGAACCTTTGTTGTCTCCGTTTCACTAGGGAATAGCAATTTTATAGTGGTTAGTCTAATGATTTAGGGAGTATTTGCAGTTTTGCTAAATTAATTGATAAAAAATTAGAACGATGTCCATGTACCATGAAAAGGAGTTTATCATAAATTAAACAAATGTATAATGTGGTTATAAATTTTAAAATGAATTTAAAAATTATAGGCTTCATATATAGTGAATCATGTAATAAAATACATAGATTTTGAGAAAAAATTCAAAAAATTGAGAATACTGTTTTAATACATATTTGAATCATGTAATAAAATATGATGAAGTTCAAAGATGTTTGGAACCTTTGTTGTTTCCGTTTCTCTAAGGAATAACAATTTTATAGTGGTTAGTCCAATGATTTAGGGAGTATTTACAGTTTTGCAAAATTAATTGATAAAAAATTAGAACGATGTCCATGTACCATGAAAAGGAGTTTATCATAAATTAAACAAATGTATAATGTGGTTATAAATTTTAAAATGAATTTAAAAATTATAGGCTTCATATATAGTGAATCATGTAATAAAATACATAGATTTTGAGAAAAAATTCAAAAAAATTGAGAATACTGTTTTAATACATATTTGAATCATGTAATAAAATATGATGAAGTTCAAAGATGTTTGGAACCTTTGTTGTTTCCGTTTCTCTAAGGAATAACAATTTTATAGTGGTTAGTCCAATGATTTAGGGAGTATTTACAGTTTTGCAAAATTAATTGATAAAAAATTAGAACGATGTCCATGTACCATGAAAAGGAGTTTATCATAAATTAATACAAATGTATAATGTGGTTATAAATTTTAAAACGAATTAAAAGATTATAGGCTTCATATATAGAGCATTTTTCGAAACAGAAGCGGGTACGTGGAAGCGGAAGCGTAAGGAAGCGCAGAAGCGAGATTTTTTAAAATATTAGGAAGCGGGTACGTGTTGGAAGCGTATATCCATATATAAATATATATATATATATATGCAAAATTTTTAAAAAATTAGGACTAAAAATTATATGATTTAAATTTGAAATAAAATATTTATTCATTTATAATAATTTTGAAATGATTTTATATTAAAACTGTAAAAATACACATAAATTATGTTTACAAAAAATATTATATTAATTATTTTTAATACTTCATAAATAATTGACACTATGTTTCAATATGTGCTATATCTTTAATAAAAAATCTCAATGCATAAAGATAATTTATAGTATTATTTTTGATATTTGTATATTTATAACTCAATATTCATTATTATTAATTTTTTTTTATTTTATATAGATTAAAACTATGGTTTTATATTTTATTGATATACATTGTATTTTTTTTTAAAACGGAAGCGTGATTCCAAAACGGAATCATAAGCTTCCAACAGGTTTTAAAGAGAATATTTTAGAAACGTTTTGGAAGCGAGATTCCGCAAGCTTCCACGAGGTTCCGATTCCGATTCCGGTTCCGAAGCGGGAAGCGAACGTCCGATGAAGCTTCCGTGCAACGTAGATAGCAATTTTATAGTGGTTAGTCCAATGATTTAGGGAGTATTTGCAGTTTTGCTAAATTAATTGATTAAAATTAGAACGATGTCCATGTACCATGAAAAGGAGTTTATCATAAATTAATACAAATGTATAATGTAGATATAAATTTTAAAAATAATTAAAAGATTATAGGCTTCATATATAGAGCATTTACCGAAAACTCACTATTTTCGTAGGGGTTAACACATAGATTTTGAAAAAAAATCAAAAAATTGAAAATACTGTTTTAATACATATTTGAATTATGTAATAAAATATGATGAAGTTCAAAGAGGTTTGGAACCTTTGTTGTCTCCGTTTCACTAGGGAATAGCAATTTTATAGTGGTTAGTCTAATGATTTAGGGAGTATTTACAGTTTTGCTAAATTAATTGATAAAAAATTAGAACGATGTCCATGTACCATGAAAAATAGTTTATCATAAATTAATACAAATGTATAATGTGGTTATAAATTTTAAAACGAATTAAAAGATTATAGGCTTCATATATAGTGCATTTACCGAAAACTCACTATTTTCGTAGGGGTTAACACATAGATTTTGAAAAAAATTCAAAAAAATTGAAAATACTGTTTTAATACATATTTGAATCATGTAATAAAATATAATGAAGATCAAAGAGGTTTAGAACCTTTGTTGTCTCCGTTTCACTAGGGAATAGCAATTTTATAGTGGTTAGTCTAATGATTTAGGGAGTATTTGCAGTTTTGCTAAATTAATTGATAAAAAATTAAACGATGTCCATGTACCATGAAAAGGAGTTTATCATAAATTAATACAAATGTATAATGTGGTTATAAATTTTAAAACGAATTAAAAGATTATAGGCTTCATATATAGTGCATTTACCGAAAACTCACTATTTTCGTAGGGGGGTACACATAGATTTTGAGAAAAATTCAAAAAAATTAAAATACTGTTTTAATATATATTTGAATTATGTAATAAAATATGATGAAGTTCAAAGAGGTTTGGAACCTTTGTTGTCTCCGTTTCTCTAGGGAATAGCAATTTTATAGTGGTTAGTCTAATGATTTAGGGAGTATTTGCAGTTTTGCTAAATTAATTGATAAAAAATTAGAACGATGTCCATGTACCATGAAAAGGAGTTTATCATAAATTAAAACAAATGTATAATGTGGTTATAAATTTTAAAATGAATTTAAAAATTATAGGCTTCATATATAGTGAATCATGTAATAAAATACATAGATTTTGAGAAAAAATTCAAAAAAATTGAGAATACTGTTTTAATACATATTTGAATCATGTAATAAAATATGATGAAGTTCAAAGAGGTTTGGAACCTTTGTTGTTTCCGTTTCTCTAAGGAATAACAATTTTATAGTGGTTAGTCCAATGATTTAGGGAGTATTTACAGTTTTGCAAAATTAATTGATAAAAAATTAGAACGATGTCCATGTACCATGAAAAGGAGTTTATCATAAATTAATACAAATGTATAATGTGGTTATAAATTTTAAAACGAATTAAAAGATTATAGGCTTCATATATAGAGCATTTTTCGAAAACTCACTATTTTCGTAGGGGGGGTACACATAGATTTTGAGAAAAATTTAAAAAATTTGAGAATACTGTTTTAATACATATTTGAATCATGTATTAAAATATGATGAAGTTCAAAGAGGTTTGAAACCTTTGTTGTTTCCGTTTCCTAAGGAATATCAATTTTATAGTGGTTAGTCCAATGATTTAGGGATTATTTACAGTTTTGCTAAATAAATTGATAAAAAATTAGAACGATGTCCATGTACCATGAAAATGAGTTTATCATAAATTAATACAAATGTATAATGTAGTTAAAAATTTTAAAACGAATTAAAAGATTATAGGCTTCATATATAGAGCATTTACCGAAAACTCACTATTTTCGTAGGGGGGTACATATAGATTTTGGGAAAAAATCAAAAACTTTGACAATACTGTTTTAATGCATAGTTGAATCATGTAATAACATATGATGAAGTTCAAAGAGGTTTGGAACCTTTGTTGTCTCCGTTTCACTAGGGAATAGCAATTTTATAGTGGTTAGTCTAATGATTTAGGGAGTATTTGCAGTTTTGCTAAATTAATTGATAAAAAATTAGAACGAAGTCCATGTACCATGAAAAAGAGTTTATCATAAATTAATACAAATGTATAATGTGGCTATAAATTTTAAAATGAATTAAAAGATTATAGGCTTCATATATAGTGCATTTACCGAAAACTCACTATTTTCGTAGGGGTTAACACATAGATTTTGAAAAAAATTCAAAAAAATTTAAAATAATGTTTTAATATATATTTGAATTATGTAATAAAATATGATGAAGTTCAAAGAGGTTTGGAACCTTTGTTGTCTCCGTTTCACTAGGGAATAGCAATTTTATAGTGGTTAGTCTAATCATTTAGGGAGTATTTGCAGTTTTGCTAAATTAATTGATAAAAAATTAGAACGATGTCCATGTACCATGAAAAGGAGTTTATCATAAATTAAACAAATGTATAATGTGGTTATAAATTTTAAAATGAATTAAAAATTATAGGCTTCATATATAGTGAATCATGTAATAAAATACATAGATTTTGAGAAAAATTCAAAAAAATTGAGAATACTGTTTTAATACATATTTGAATCATGTAATAAAATATGATGAAGTTCAAAGAGGTTTGGAACCTTTGTTGTTTCCGTTTCTCTAAGGAATAGCAATTTTATAGTGGTTAGTCTAATGATTTAGGGAGTATTTGCAGTTTTGCTAAATTAATTGATAAAAAATTAGAACGAAGTCCATGTACCATGAAAAAGAGTTTATCATAAATTAATACAAATTTATAATGTGGCTATAAATTTTAAAATGAATTAAAAGATTATAGGCTTCATATATAGTGCATTTACCGAAAACTCACTATTTTCGTAGGGGTTAACACATAGATTTTGAAAAAAATTCAAAAAAATTTAAAATAATGTTTTAATATATATTTGAATTATGTAATAAAATATGATGAAGTTCAAAGAGGTTTGGAACCTTTGTTGTCTCCGTTTCACTAGGGAATATCAATTTTATAGTGGTTAGTCTAATGATTTAGGGAGTATTTGCAGTTTTGCTAAATTAATTGATAAAAATTAGAACGATGTCCATGTACCATGAAAAGGAGTTTATCATAAATTAAACAAATGTATAATGTGGTTATAAATTTTAAAATGAATTAAAAATTATAGGCTTCATATATAGTGAATCATGTAATAAAATACATAGATTTTGAGAAAAATTCAAAAAAATTGAGAATACTGTTTTAATACATATTTGAATCATGTAATAAAATATGATGAAGTTCAAAGAGGTTTGGAACCTTTGTTGTTTCCGTTTCTCTAAGGAATAGCAATTTTATAGTGGTTAGTCTAATGATTTAGGGAGTATTTGCAGTTTTGCTAAATTAATTGATAAAAAATTAGAACGATGTCCATGTACCATGAAAAGGAGTTTATCATAAATTAATACAAATGTATAATGTGGTTATAAATTTTAAAACGAATTAAAAGATTATAGGTTTCATATATAGTACCGAAAACTCACTATTTTCGTAGGGGGTACACATAGATTTTGAAAAAATTCAAAAAATTTGAGAATACTGTTTTAATACATATTTGAATCATGTAATAAAATATGATGAAGTTCAAAGAGGTTTGGAACCTTTGTTGTTTCCGTTTCTCTAAGGAATAGCAATTTTATAGTGGTTAGTCTAATGATTTAGGGAGTATTTACAGTTTTGCTAAATTAATTGATAAAAAATTAGAACGATGTCCATGTACCATGAAAAGAAGTTTATCATAAATTAATACAAATTTAAAATGTGGTTATAAATTTTAAAACGAATTAAAAGATTATAGGCTTCATATATAGAGCATTTACCGAAAACTCACTATTTTCGTAGGGGTTAACACATAGATTTTGAAAAAAAATCAAAAAATTGAAAATACTGTTTTAATACATATTTGAATCATGTAATAAAATATGATGAAGTTCAAAGAGGTTTGGAACCTTTGTTGTTTCCGTTTTTCTAAGGAATAGCAATTTTATAGTGGTTAGTCCAATGATTTAGGGAGTATTTACAGTTTTGCTAAATTAATTGATAAAAAATTAGAACGATGTCCATGTACCATGAAAAGGAGTTTATCATAAATTAATACAAATGTATAATGTGGTTATAAATTTTAAAACGAATTAAAAGATTATAGGCTTCATATATAGAGCATTTACCGAAAACTCACTATTTTCGTAGGGGGGTACACATAGATTTTGAGAAAAATTCAAAAAATTTGAGAATACTGTTTTAATACATATTTGAATCATGTAATAAAATATGATGAAGTTCAAAGAGGTTTGGAACCTTTGTTGTTTCCGTTTCTCTAAGGAATAGCAATTTTATAGTGGTTAGTCTAATGATTTAGGGAGTATTTGCAGTTTTGCTAAATTAATTGATTAAAAATTAGAACGATGTCCATGTACCATGAAAAGGAGTTTATCATAAATTAATACAAATGTATAATGTAGTTATAAATTTAAAAAGAATTAAAAGATTATAGGCTTCATATATAGAGCATTTACCGAAAACTCACTATTTTCGTAGGGGTTAACACATAGATTTTGAAAAAATTCAAAAAATTGAAAATACTGTTTTAATACATATTTGAATCATGTAATAAAATATGATGAAGTTCAAAGAGGTTTGGAACCTTTGTTGTCTCCGTTTCACTAGGGAATAGCAATTTTATAGTGGTTAGTCTAATGATTTAGGGAGTATTTGCAGTTTTGCTAAATTAATTTATAAAAATTAGAACGATGTCCATATACCATGAAAAGGAGTTTATCATAAATTAATACAAATGTATAATGTGGTTATAAATTTTAAAACGAATTAAAAGATTATAGGCTTCATATATAGTGCATTTACCGAAAACTCACTATTTTCGTGGGGGGGGGTACACATAGATTTTGAGAAAAATTCAAAAAATTTGAGAATACTGTTTTAATACATATTTGAATCATGTAATAAAATATGATGAAGTTCAAAGAGGTTTGGAACCTTTGTTGTTTCCGTCTAAGGAATAGCAATTTTATAGTGGTTAGTCTAATGATTTAGGGAGTATTTGCAGTTTTGCTAAATTAATTGATAAAAAATTAGAACGATGTCCATGTACCATGAAAAGGAGTTTATCATAAATTAATACAAATGTATAATGTGGTTATAAATTTTAAAACGAATTAAAAGATTATAGGCTTCATATATAGAGCATTTACCGAAAACTCACTATTTTCGTAGGGGGGGGGGTACACATAGATTTTGAGAAAAATTCAAAAAATTTGAGAATACTGTTTTAATACATATTTGAATCATGTAATAAAATATGATGAAGTTCAAAGAGGTTTGGAACCTTTGTTGTCTCCGTTTCTCTAGGGAATAGCAATTTTATAGTGGTTAGTCAATGATTTAGGGAGTATTTGCAGTTTTGCTAAATTAATTGATAAAAATTAGAACGATGTCCATGTACCATGAAAAGGAGTTTATCATAAATTAATACAAATGTATAATGTGGTTATAAATTTTAAAACGAATTAAAAGATTATAGGCTTCATATATAGAGCATTTACCGAAAACTCACTATTTTCGTAGGGGGGGGGGGTACACATAGATTTTGAGAAAATTCAAAAAATTGAGAATACTGTTTTAATACATATTTGAATCATGTAATAAAATATGATGAAGTTCAAAGAGGTTTGGAACCTTTGTTGTTTCCGTCTAAGGAATAGCAATTTTATAGTGGTTAGTCTAATGATTTAGGGAGTATTTGCAGTTTTGCTAAATTAATTGATAAAAAATTAGAACGATGTCCATGTACCATGAAAAGAGTTTATCATAAATTAATACAAATGTATAATGTGGTTATAAATTTTAAAACGAATTAAAAGATTATAGGCTTCATATATAGAGCATTTACCGAAAACTCACTATTTTCGTAGGGGGGTACACATAGATTTTGAGAAAAATTCAAAAAATTTGAGAATACTGTTTTAATACATATTTGAATCATGTAATAAAATATGATGAAGTTCAAAGAGGTTTGGAACCTTTGTTGTTTCCGTTTCTCTAAGGAATAGCAATTTTATAGTGGTTAGTCCAATGATTTAGGGAGTATTTACAGTTTTGCTAAATTAATTGATAAAAAATTAGAACGATGTCCATGTACCATGAAAGGAGTTTATCATAAATTAATACAAATGTATAATGTGGTTATAAATTTTAAAACGAATTAAAAGATTATAGGCTTCATATATAGAGCATTTACCGAAAACTCACTATTTTGTAGGGGGGTACACATAGATTTTGAGAAAAATTCAAAAAAATTGACAATACTGTTTTAATGCATATTTGAATCATGTAATAACATATGATGAAGTTCAAAGAGGTTTGGAACCTTTGTTGTCTCCGTTTCTCTAGGGAATAGCAATTTTATAGTGGTTAGTCCAATGATTTAGGGAGTATTTGCAGTTTTGCTAAATTAATGGATAAAAAATTAGAACGATGTCCATGTACCATGAAAAGAAGTTTATCATACATTAATACAAAGGTATAATGTGGTTTTAAATTTTAAAACAAATTAAAAGATTATAGGCTTCATATATAGAGCATTTACCGAAAACTCACTATTTTCGTAGGGGGTACACATAGATTTTGAAAAAAATTCAAAAAAATTGAAAATACTGTTTTAATACATATTTGAATCATGTAATAAAATATGATGAAGTTCAAAGAGGTTTGGAACCTTTGTTGTCTCCGTTTCTCTAGGGAATAGCAATTTTATAGTGGTTAGTCCAATGATTTAGGGAGTATTTGCAGTTTTGCTAAATTAATTGATAAAAATTAGAACGATGTCCATGTACCATGAAAAGGAGTTTATCATAATTAATACAAATGTATAATGTGGTTATAAATTTTAAAACGAATTAAAGATTATAGGCTTCATATATAGAGCATTTACCGAAAACTCACTATTTTCGTAGGGGGGGGGTACACATAGATTTTGAGAAATAATTCAAAAATTTGAGAATACTGTTTTAATACATATTTGAATCATGTAATAAAATATGATGAAGTTCAAAGAGGTTTGGAACCTTTGTTGTTTCCGTTTCTCTAAGGAATAGCAATTTTATAGTGGTTAGTCCAATGATTTAGGGAGTATTTGCAGTTTTGCTAAATTAATTGATAAAAAATTAGAACGATGTCCATGTACCATGAAAGGAGTTTATCATAAATTAATACAAATGTATAATGTGGTTATAAATTTTAAAACGAATTAAAAGATTATAGGCTTCATATATAGAGCATTTACCGAAAACTCACTATTTTCGTAGGGGGTACACATAGATTTTGAGAAAAATTCAAAAAATTTGAGAATACTGTTTTAATACATATTTGAATCATGTAATAAAATATGATGAAGTTCAAAGAGGTTTGGAACCTTTGTTGTCTCCGTTTCTCTAAGGAATAGCAATTTTATAGTGGTTAGTCCAATGATTTAGGGAGTATTTACAGTTTTGCTAAATTAATTGATAAAAATTAGAACGATGTCCATGTACCATGAAAAGGAGTTTATCATAAATTAATACAAATGTATAATGTGGTTATAAATTTTAAAACGAATTAAAAGATTATAGGCTTCATATATAGAGCATTTACCGAAAACTCACTATTTTCGTAGGGGTTAACACATAGATTTTGAAAAAAATTCAAAAAAATTGAAAATACTGTTTTAATACATATTTGAATCATGTAATAAAATATGATGAAGTTCAAAGAGGTTTGGAACCTTTGTTGTCTCCGTTTCTCTAGGGAATAGCAATTTTATAGTGGTTAGTCTAATGATTTAGGGAGTATTTGCAGTTTTGCTAAATTAATTTATAAAAATTAGAACGATGTCCATGTACCATGAAAAGAGTTTATCATAAATTAATACAAATGTATAATGTGGTTATAAATTTTAAAACGAATTAAAAGATTATAGGCTTCATATATAGAGCATTTACCGAAAACTCACTATTTTCGTAGGGGGGGTACACATAGATTTTGAGAAAATTCAAAAAATTTGAGAATACTGTTTTAATACATATTTGAATCATGTAATAAAATATGATGAAGTTCAAAGAGGTTTGGAACCTTTGTTGTCTCCGTTTCTCTAAGGAATAGCAATTTTATAGTGGTTAGTCCAATGATTTAGGGAGTATTTGCAGTTTTGCTAAATTAATTGATAAAAATTAGAACGATGTCCATGTACCATGAAAAGGAGTTTATCATAAATTAATACAAATGTATAATGTAGTTATAAATTTAAAAAGAATTAAAATATTATAGGCTTCATATATAGAGCATTTACACAAAACTCACTATTTTCGTAGGGGGTACACATAGATTTTGAAAAAATTCAAAAAATTGAAAATACTGTTTTAATACATATTTGAATCATGTAATAAAATATGATGAAGTTCAAAGAGGTTTGGAACCTTTGTTGTCTCCGTTTCTCTAGGGAATAGCAATTTTATAGTGGTTAGTCCAATGATTTAGGGAGTATTGCAGTTTTGCTAAATTAATTGATAAAAAATTAGAACGATGTCCATGTACCATGAAAAAGAGTTTATCATAAATTAATACAAATGTATAATGTGGTTATAAATTTTTAAACGAATTAAAAGATTATAGGCTTCATATATAGAGCATTTACCGAAAACTCACTATTTTCGTAGGGGTACACATAGATTTTGAAAAAATTCAAAAAATTGAAATACTGTTTTAATATATTTGAATCATGTAATAAAATATGATGAAGTTCAAAGAGGTTTGGAACCTTTGTTGTCTCCGTTTCTCTAGGGAATAGCAATTTTATAGTGGTTAGTCTAATGATTTAGGGAGTATTTGCAGTTTTGCTAAATTAATTGATAAAAATTAGAACGATGTCCATGTACCATGAAAAGGAGTTTATCATAAATTAATACAAATGTATAATGTGGTTATAAATTTTAAAACGAATTAAAAGATTATAGGCTTCATATATAGAGCATTTACCGAAAACTCACTATTTTCGTAGGGGGGTACACATAGATTTTGAGAAAAATTCAAAAAATTTGAGAATACTGTTTTAATACATATTTGAATCATGTAATAAAATATGATGAAGTTCAAAGAGGTTTGGAACCTTTGTTGTCTCCGTTTCTCTAAGGAATAGCAATTTTATAGTGGTTAGTCCAATGATTTAGGAGTATTTACAGTTTTGCTAAATTAATTGATAAAAAATTAGAACGATGTCCATGTACCATGAAAAGGAGTTTATCATAAATTAATACAAATGTATAATGTGGTTATAAATTTTAAAACGAATTAAAGATTATAGGCTTCATATATAGAGCATTTACCGAAAACTCACTATTTTCGTAGGGGGGTACACATAGATTTTGAGAAAAATTCAAAAAATTTGAGAATACTGTTTTAATACATATTTGAATCATGTAATAAATATGATGAAGTTCAAAGAGGTTTGGAACCTTTGTTGTCTCCGTTTCTCTAAGGAATAGCAATTTTATAGTGGTTAGTCCAATGATTTAGGGAGTATTTGCAGTTTTGCTAAATTAATTGATAAAAAATTAGAACGATGTCCATGTACCATGAAAAGGAGTTTATCATAAATTAATACAAATGTATAATGTGGTTATAAATTTTAAAACGAATTAAAGATTATAGGCTTCATATATAGAGCATTTACCGAAAACTCACTATTTTCGTAGGGGGTACACATAGATTTTGAGAAAAATTCAAAAAAATTGAAAATACTGTTTTAATACATATTTGAATCATGTAATAAAATATGATGAAGTTCAAAGAGGTTTGGAACCTTTGTTGTCTCCGTTTCTCTAGGGAATAGCAATTTTATAGTGGTTAGTCCAATGATTTAGGGAGTATTTGCAGTTTTGCTAAATTAATTGATAAAAATTAGAACGATGTCCATGTACCATGAAAAGGAGTTTATCATAAATTAATACAAATGTATAATGTGGTTATAAATTTTAAAACGAATTAAAAGATTATAGGCTTCATATATAGAGCATTTACCGAAAACTCACTATTTTCGTAGGGGGGTACACATAGATTTTGAGAAAAATTCAAAAAATTGAGAATACTGTTTTAATACATATTTGATCTTGTAATAAAATATGATGAAGTTCAAAGAGGTTTGGAACCTTTGTTGTTCCGTTTCTCTAAGGAATAGCAATTTTATAGTGGTTAGTCCAATGATTTAGGGAGTATTTGCAGTTTTGCTAAATTAATTGATAAAAAATTAGAACGATGTCCATGTACCATGAAAGGAGTTTATCATAATTAATACAAATGTATAATGTGGTTATAAATTTTAAAACGAATTAAAAGATTATAGGCTTCATATATAGAGCATTTACCGAAAACTCACTATTTTCGTAGGGGGTTAACATAGATTTTGAGAAAATTCAAAAAATTGAAAATACTGTTTTAATACATATTTGAATCATGTAATAAATATGATGAAGTTCAAAGAGGTTTGGAACCTTTGTTGTCTCCGTTTCTCTAGGAATAGCAATTTTATAGTGGTTAGTCCAATGATTTAGGGAGTATTTACAGTTTTGCTAAATTAATTGATAAAAAAATTAGAACGATGTCCATGTACCATGAAAAGAGTTTA
Organism: Brassica napus; assembly: GCF_020379485.1. Lineage (NCBI taxonomy): Eukaryota > Viridiplantae > Streptophyta > Magnoliopsida > Brassicales > Brassicaceae > Brassica > Brassica napus. The sequence goes on along the minus strand of NC_063437.1, from coordinate 21,398,171 downwards.
TCATCATAAATATACAATGTATAATGTGGTTATAAATTTTAAAACGAATTAAAAGATTATAGGCTTCATATATAGAGCATTTACCGAAAACTCACTATTTTCGTAGGGGGGTACACATAGATTTTGAGAAAAATTCAAAAAATTTGAGAATACTGTTTTAATACATATTTGAATCATGTAATAAAATATGATGAAGTTCAAAGAGGTTTGGAACCTTTGTTGTCTCCGTTTCTCTAAGGAATAGCAATTTTATAGTGGTTAGTCCAATGATTTAGGGAGTATTTACAGTTTTGCTAAATTAATTGATAAAAATTAGAACGATGTCCATGTACCATGAAAAGAGTTTATCATAATTAATACAAATGTATAATGTGGTTTAAATTTTAAAACGAATTAAAAGATTATAGGCTTCATATATAGAGCATTTACCGAAAACTCACTATTTTCGTAGGGGGGTACACATAGATTTGAGAAAAATTCAAAAATTGAAAATACTGTTTTAATACATATTTGAATCATGTAATAACATATGATGAAGTTCAAAGAGGTTTGGAACCTTTGTTGTCTCCGTTTCTCTAGGAATAGCAATTTTATAGTGGTTTCCAATGATTTAGGGAGTATTGCAGTTTTGCTAAATTAATGGATAAAAAATTAGAACGATGTCCATGTACCATGAAAAGAAGTTTATCATACATTAATACAAATGTATAATGTGGTTATAAATTTTAAAACGAATTTAAAGATTATAGGCTTCATATATAGAGCATTTACCGAAAACTCACTATTTTCGTAGGGGTACACACATAGATTTTGAGAAAAATCAAAAAATTGAAAATACTGTTTTAATACATATTTGAATCATGTAATAAAATATGATGAAGTTCAAAGAGGTTTGGAACCTTTGTTGTCTCCGTTTCTCTAGGGAATAGCAATTTTATAGTGGTTAGTCCAATGATTTAGGGAGTATTTGCAGTTTTGCTAAATTAATTGATAAAAATTAGAACGATGTCCATGTACCATGAAAAGAGTTTATCATAAATTAATACAAATGTATAATGTGGTTATAAATTTTAAAACGAATTAAAAGATTATAGGCTTCATATATAGAGCATTTACCGAAAACTCACTATTTTCGTAGGGGGTACACATAGATTTTGAAAAAATTCAAAAAATTGAAAATACTGTTTTAATACATATTTGAATCATGTAATAAAATATGATGAAGTTCAAAGAGGTTTGGAACCTTTGTTGTCTCCGTTTCTCTAGGGAATAGCAATTTTATAGTGGTTAGTCCAATGATTTAGGAGTATTTGCAGTTTTGCTAAATTAATTGATAAAAATTAGAACGATGTCCATGTACCATGAAAAGGAGTTTATCATAAATTAATACAAATGTATAATGTGGTTATAAATTTTAAAACGAATTAAAAGATTATAGGCTTCATATATAGAGCATTTACCGAAAACTCACTATTTTCGTAGGGGGTACACATAGATTTTGAGAAAAATTCAAAATTTGAGAATACTGTTTTAATACATATTTGAATCATGTAATAAAATATGATGAAGTTCAAAGAGGTTTGGAACCTTTGTTGTCTCCGTTTCTCTAAGGAATAGCAATTTTATAGTGGTTAGTCCAATGATTTAGGGAGTATTTACAGTTTTGGTAAATTAATTGATAAAAAATAGAACGATGTCCATGTACCATGAAAAGGAGTTTATCATAAATTAATACAAATGTATAATGTGGTTATAAATTTTAAAACGAATTAAAGATTATAGGCTTCATATATAGAGCATTTACCGAAAACTCACTATTTTCGTAGGGGGTACACATAGATTTTGAAAAATTCAAAAAAATTGAAATACTGTTTTAATACATATTTGAATCATGTAATAAAATATGATGAAGTTCAAAGAGGTTTGGAACCTTTGTTGTCTCCGTTTCTCTAGGAATAGCAATTTTATAGTGGTTCCAATGATTTAGGGAGTATTTGCAGTTTTGCTAAATTAATTGATAAAATTAGAACGATGTCCATGTACCATGAAAAGAGTTTATCATAATTAATACAAATGTATAATGTGGTTATAAATTTTAAAACGAATTAAAGATTATAGGCTTCATATATAGAGCATTTACCGAAAACTCACTATTTTCGTAGGGGGGTACACATAGATTTTGAGAAAAATTCAAAAAATTTGAGAATACTGTTTTAATACATATTTGAATCATGTAATAAAATATGATGAAGTTCAAAGAGGTTTGGAACCTTTGTTGTCTCCGTTTCTCTAAGGAATAGCAATTTTATAGTGGTTAGTCCAATGATTTAGGGAGTATTTACAGTTTTGCTAAATTAATTGATAAAAATTAGAACGATGTCCATGTACCATGAAAAGAGTTTATCATAAATTAATACAAATGTATAATGTGGTTATAAATTTTAAAACGAATTAAAAGATTATAGGCTTCATATATAGAGCATTTACCGAAAACTCACTATTTTCGTAGGGGGTACACATAGATTTTGAGAAAAATTCAAAAATTGAAATACTGTTTTAATACATATTTGAATCATGTAATAAAATATGATGAAGTTCAAAGAGGTTTGGAACCTTTGTTGTCTCCGTTTCTCTAGGGAATAGCAATTTTATAGTGGTTAGTCCAATGATTTAGGGAGTATTGCAGTTTTGCTAAATTAATTGATAAAAAATTAGAACGATGTCCATGTACCATGAAAAGAAGTTTATCATAATTAATACAAATGTATAATGTGGTTATAAATTTTAAAACGAATTAAAAGATTATAGGCTTCATATATAGAGCATTTACCGAAAACTCACTATTTTCGTAGGGGGTACACATAGATTTTGAGAAAAATTCAAAAAAATTGAGAATACTGTTTTAATACATATTTGAATCATGTAATAAAATATGATGAAGTTCAAAGAGGTTTGGAACCTTTGTTGTCTCCGTTTCTCTAGGGAATAGCAATTTTAGTGGTTAGTCCAATGATTTAGGGAGTATTTACAGTTTTGCTAAATTAATTGATAAAAATTAGAACGATGTCCATGTACCATGAAAAGGAGTTTATCATAAATTAATACAAATGTATAATGTGGTTATAAATTTTAAAACGAATTAAAAGATTATAGGCTTCATATATAGAGCATTTACCGAAAACTCACTATTTTCGTAGGGGGGTACACATAGATTTTGAGAAAATTCAAAAAATTTGAAAATACTGTTTTAATACATATTTGAATCATGTAATAAAATATGATGAAGTTCAAAGAGGTTTGGAACCTTTGTTGTCTCCGTTTCTCTAAGGAATAGCAATTTTATAGTGGTTAGTCCAATGATTTAGGGAGTATTTACAGTTTTGCTAAATTAATTGATAAAAAAATTAGAACGATGTCCATGTACCATGAAAAGAGTTTATCATAATTAATACAAATGTATAATGTGGTTATAAATTTTAAAACGAATTAAAGATTATAGGCTTCATATATAGAGCATTTACCGAAAACTCACTATTTTCGTAGGGGGGTACACATAGATTTTGAGAAAATTCAAAAAATTTGAGAATACTGTTTTAATACATATTTGAATCATGTAATAAAATATGATGAAGTTCAAAGAGGTTTGGAACCTTTGTTGTCTCTCCGTTTCTCTAGGAATAGCAATTTTATAGTGGTTAGTCCAATGATTTAGGGAGTATTTACAGTTTTGCTAAATTATTGATAAAAAATTAGAACGATGTCCATGTACCATGAAAAGGAGTTTATCATAATTAATACAAATGTATAATGTGGTTATAAATTTTAAAACGAATTAAAGATTATAGGCTTCATATATAGAGCATTTACCGAAAACTCACTATTTTCGTAGGGGGTACACATAGATTTTGAAAAAATTCAAAAAATTGAAAATACTGTTTTAATACATATTTGAATCATGTAATAAAATATGATGAAGTTCAAAGAGGTTTGGAACCTTTGTTGTCTCCGTTTCTCTAGGGAATAGCAATTTTATAGTGGTTAGTCCAATGATTTAGGGAGTATTTGCAGTTTTGCTAAATTAATTGATAAAAATTAGAACGATGTCCATGTACCATGAAAAGAGTTTATCATAAATTAATACAAATGTATAATGTGGTTATAAATTTTAAAACGAATTAAAAGATTATAGGCTTCATATATAGAGCATTTACCGAAAACTCACTATTTTCGTAGGGGGGTACACATAGATTTTGAGAAAAATTCAAAAATTGAGAATACTGTTTTAATACATATTTGAATCATGTAATAAATATGATGAAGTTCAAAGAGGTTTGGAACCTTTGTTGTCTCCGTTTCTCTAAGGAATAGCAATTTTATAGTGGTTAGTCCAATGATTTAGGGAGTATTTACAGTTTTGCTAAATTAATTGATAAAAATTAGAACGATGTCCATGTACCATGAAAAGAAGTTTATCATAAATTAATACAAATGTATAATGTGGTTATAAATTTTAAAACGAATTAAAAGATTATAGGCTTCATATATAGAGCATTTACCGAAAACTCACTATTTTCGTAGGGGGTACACATAGATTTTGAGAAAATTCAAAAATTGAAAATACTGTTTTAATACATATTGAATCATGTAATAAAATATGATGAAGTTCAAAGAGGTTTGGAACCTTTGTTGTCTCCGTTTCTCTAGGGAATAGCAATTTATAGTGGTTAGTCCAATGATTTAGGGAGTATTTGCAGTTTTGCTAAATTAATTGATAAAAATTAGAACGATGTCCATGTACCATGAAAAGAAGTTTATCATAATTAATACAAATGTATAATGTGGTTATAAATTTTAAAACGAATTAAAAGATATAGGCTTCATATATAGAGCATTTACCGAAAACTCACTATTTTCGTAGGGGGGTACACATAGATTTTGAGAAAAATTCAAAAAATTTGAGAATACTGTTTTAATACATATTGAATCATGTAATAAATATATGAAGTTCAAAGAGGTTTGGAACCTTTGTTGTCTCCGTTTCTAAGGAATAGCAATTTTATAGTGGTTAGTCCAATGATTTAGGGAGTATTTACAGTTTTGCTAAATTAATTGATAAAAATTAGAACGATGTCCATGTACCATGAAAGAGGTTTATCATAAATTAATACAAATGTATAATGTGGTTATAAATTTTAAAACGAATTAAAAGATTATAGGCTTCATATATAGAGCATTTACCGAAAACTCACTATTTTCGTAGGGGGGTACACATAGATTTTGAGAAAATTCAAAAAATTTGAGAATACTGTTTTAATACATATTTGAATCATGTAATAAAATATGATGAAGTTCAAAGAGGTTTGGAACCTTTGTTGTCTCCGTTTCTCTAAGGAATAGCAATTTTATAGTGGTTAGTCCAATGATTTAGGGAGTATTTACAGTTTTGCTAAATTAATTGATAAAAATTAGAACGATGTCCATGTACCATGAAAAGGAGTTTATCATAAATTAATACAAATGTATAATGTGGTTATAAATTTTAAAACGAATTAAAGATTATAGGCTTCATATATAGAGCATTTACCGAAAACTCACTATTTTCGTAGGGGGGTACACATAGATTTTGAGAAAAATTCAAAAAATTGAAAATACTGTTTTAATACATAGTTGAATCATGTAATAACATATGATGAAGTTCAAAGAGGTTTGGAACCTTTGTTGTCTCCGTTTCTCTAGAATAGCAATTTTATAGTGGTTAGTCCAATGATTTAGGAGTATTTGCAGTTTTGCTAAATTAATGATAAAAAATTAGAACGATGTCCATGTACCATGAAGAAGTTTATCATACATTAATACAAATGTATAATGTGGTTTTAAATTTTAAAACAATTTAAAGATTATAGGCTTCATATATAGAGCATTTACCGAAAACTCACTATTTTCGTAGGGGGTACACATAGATTTTGAGAAAAAAAATCAAAAAAATGAAAATACTGTTTTTAATACATATTTGAATCATGTAATAAATATGATGAAGTTCAAAGAGGTTTGGAACCTTTGTTGTCTCCGTTTCTCTAGGAATAGCAATTTTATAGTGGTTAGTCTAATGATTTAGGGAGTATTTGCAGTTTTGCTAAATTAATTGATAAAAAATTAGAACGATGTCCATGTACCATGAAAGAAGTTTATCATATATTAATAAATACAAATGTATAATGTGGTTTAAATTTTTAAAACGATTAAAGATTATAGGCTTCATATATAGTGCATTTACCGAAAACTCACTATTTTCGTAGGGGGTTTACGCATAGATTTTGAAAAAATTCAAAAATTGAAACAATACTGTTTTTTGAATACATATTTGAATCATGTATAAAAATATGATGAAGTTCAAAGAGGTTTGGAAACTTGTGTTGTCTCTTTCTCTAGGGAATAGCAATTATTAGTAGTGGTTAGTCTAATGATTTAGGGAGTATTTTGCAGTTTTGCTAAATTAATTGATAAAAAATGCTAGACAAGAATGTCCATGTTACCATGAAAAGGAGAGTTTTCATCACATACATTAAGTACAAAGGTATAAAGTGTGCTTATAAATTTAAAACGAATTAAATATTATAGCTTGCTATAATAGCATTTATGTTCGAAACTCACTATTTTTCGTGAGGGGTGGTACACATAGATTTTTAGAAAAATTCAAAAAATATTTGAGAATATTGTGTTTTAATACATTGTTGATCAGTGAATAAAATATGATGAAGTTCAACAAGGGTTTGGAAAAACCTTTGGTTGTGTTCCTGTTGCTCTAAGGAAAAGCAATTTTATAGTGGTTGTGATTAATCCAATGAGTTAGGGGTAGTGTTTTACAGTTTTTGCTAATTATTAATGATAAAAATTAGAACGATGTCGTCAATGTACCATGAAAAGAAGTGTATCAAGGTAAATTAAATACAAATTTATAATGTGGTTATAAATTTTTTAACAACACGAATTAAAATGGGATTAATAGCTCATATATAGAGCATTTTATCGACAACTG